>NC_071507.1:134764953-135034953 GCF_027887155.1 Malaclemys terrapin pileata
CAGAGAAGAGAACAATTTAAATAGATAACTAGTTAAAGAGCTACCGAGCCAAACCCAGTCATCATTCCACTTGTGGGGAAAGCAGGACCCTTGGAGAGAACAAGAATGGCAAGAACCAAAGCCCAATAGAAGTCAACTTTCACAACATTTGGAGGTTAACCCTCATAGAATCTCCTTCTTCCTGTGAAACCAAATTCTTGGTTCAGCCAAGTTGAGCATCTCCTGTCTTACTCACAGAAAACAGTTTTAGCAATAAGAAAAAAAAAATCTCTCAAGCAGTGACATATACTAATACTCTGAGTAGTCTATTTCAAAAGGAGTCTGTACAAAACCTCATTTTATTTATTTTTTGGATTCAGACAACAATGAAAAGGGGTGCTTATTCAAGGCTCTAGTTTACCTCAGTCCAAGTTATAAAAACAAACAAACAAATCAATCAGTAAGTAGCAAGCTGTGTAAAGGGTCAGTTTTCTTTAGGATAGGATGGAGACAATTTAATACAATGCAGTTTAATGTAATGTGCAAATGGTAATCTTTCCCTTCTTTCTGGTTCTGGTGATCTCCTAATATACACAGATGGGATTCTCTCCATTGACTGGGATCCTTTACTTGAACTCAATTTATCTGAAGCTTCAGTTGTTAACTTAAGCACAATGGAATTTGTAACTGAAGCTGTAGTGCTGTTTATTCAGTCATTTCATTTCAGCAATAACCAGCAACTACCCTCATTGTATGCTTGTAGCTATTTTCCTCCTGCTGTCTCCAAATAAGTATCAACTCCCACTATTCCCCCCTCTAAAATTTTCAGCTTAGTTTTTTTAAAAGATATTTCATCTATCTGGTCTTCCCTGATGTGATAAATATTGAGATTTGCTATCTATGAGCCTGGAATCCCTTTTTTCCCCCCCCTAAGGTATATTTCTAGGAGGTGCTTCACTTCTAGGTGCTCTGTGACTTAGTTCTCTTTTCTTTCACACGCAAATACCTGCCTTTGAGTCTTCTCCCTAGCTTTGTAAGGAGGTTTTATCCTGATACACTTGACAGAATTTTGTTTTTATTAGCACTGGATAGAATCTCTGCTAACATTTTTTTTTATTTTACTTTATTTTATTTTATGATAGCACCTTTTGCCTGCAAAACACTTTGTCAGCCTTGGGCATGATGCACTCCCATAGACAGGGGGTGCACTTGCATGTGAAAGCACACCTGCACCAGTATGGCATTCCCCACTGTGGGAGGGAAGAGCAATGATGCTCTGCTCCAGAGGGGAAGTGAGGCCTACAAAGAGGAAACTTTTAGTCACAGACAAAACTCTATGAGAACCCTGGCAAAACAATTCCATTCCGTATATTAATTTTACATCAGTAGCTCTTTCCTTCCTTGAAAATGACAGTAATAACCTGACAGTTTAAAACTTTAATAAACTTCAAGAACTAGGAGACTTACCTCCCTTTAAAAAAAAAAAGTCAAGTATATCACAGGTATTAGAATCATACCAGGAGAAGCTATCTAGGAAATGTGCCCAAATCATACATCCGCCCTGGCTGGGTATGCTCACTCTCCCAGGCAGGCAACAACTGAGTTTTCTTTCTACCACAGAGGAGCCACAGACAGGGCCACACCAGAACAATCTAGGAAATGAATCAAGCCTTTTAACTAATAAATCTTCAAAACCCCTTGTGAGGTAGCTAAGCTGTATTATTATTATTCCCATTTTACTGATGGGGGTAATAAAGCCTGCGAAGGTCAGAGGTTAAAGTTTGCTCAAGGCAAAGAAGGAGTCAGTGTCAGAATCAGAACACAGGTGTTCTGACTCAGCTCTGTGCTAATGTAGTCCATTGGTTCGTGCATGTTACATGTCCCTTCTCTGTGCCCAGTCAACAGAAGCTATTGATCTGTAATAGCCCACTCTTACAATTTAGGTGACAGACACTCAGAGAACCATTTTTCAAGAGAGGCGCCTAAATCAGTGCTTTTGAAAGTTTTACTCTTATGTTTTTTCCACTCTGGAGGTCCCAGGTTTAATCCTTGATGTCAGCCAAGATGGAGGCCATCGCACTAACATCACTTAAACCACAAATTTCTTTCTATATAGAGATCTTCTATAGCATATTACCTTTGAATGCATGATCAGATACTCCAAAGTGCTCAGCAGCTGGCACCACTCAGTCAGAACATTGGCTGCTGGCCAGTCCTCTTCTTCAGAAATCATATAGAAGTCTAGTTGGCCTCTCTCTATATTAGAGCTGGTAAAAGAAAAAAAAGAGGCAATTTTCTGGAGAAAATATTTGCAAAAATGACTGTTCCTTGCTCTTTGACGGGGAAAAATGTTTTTATTGAAAATTTTTGACAACTTCTAATAAATATAGAGATATTATGTAAGGTACTCTAGGCTCCAGTTCTGCCCCCACAAAACACCAGAGGCTTCTCTGTGAATACAAAAGAAAACTGCCTTTCCAAAAGGGACTCATTCTTTGGGGTTAGATCACATTAAGAAAAAATTTCAGATTCAAATGCCCTTCCAATATCCTCTGAGCTGGCTACTGAGATAAACCAAACTACAGACAGCTAATAAACAGGATCAGACCACAGGGTAGGGCTCAATTTTCAGTCTGCCCTTAGAAATTCCAGAAGCTTCCTACCCAAATGGAGAGATGTTACCTTCAGCAGCCTTTTTTTTCCTAGAGGCTGACTTTTATTTCTCCTCCCCTGGGTTAGAACGGAACCACTGCTGCCTTTGCTCTAGTGATTCAGACTCCCAAAAGAATTCCTGTGTTCTCTTTCAACTTCCCTAGTCTGTACCAGGAACTCCCTTGAGTCCTAACTTCCCTCATGTCCTCTCTGTCCCAATAGCTAGATTTTACATCACTTTATTAGGGAAACTCAGATGGAGTGTGCCAGGGATCACGGTCCCCCATTTCAAAACTGAAAGGGTCTGTAATGCTTGTTGCAGGTACCCTTTGAATTCGCAGCTATTAGGCACAAAAATTCTCTATAGCAATTAGTCTTCTGTTCCAAGTAGATATATTTCCTCTTGACTTCAGCCTGATTGAATTGTCTCAAGGTTCAAGTGTTAAAGCCTGATTAATTTATCTTGGATCTCAGTGTTTCACCTTAACTGTATCGTAACTCTGTTCAGGCAGTATTCTGCAGCAGGTGTCTAACGCTGCTCAGCCTTCTGGGTCCAAATTAAAAGATTTTCAGATAACCAGCAGTGTTACATTTGAACCTGGTTTGGGTCAGATAACTATAGCTAGGGCATCAATGTCTATAACAAAACACACACACCCCTCACCAGGTTCCTAATATACATCTGATTACACCATAAACCTTTTAACCAAACATTCATATCCTCTTTCCTGTTATATATTCTCTCCTTGAATTAATTTCCTCTGCTATAAGTGATACCCATGACCACCACCGAGACTGGAACATGATCACTTTGTTTACTTTCTTAGTAACTTCCATAAGACACCACATGATTGTTAAAGATAGGTAGAAGAACTGAGAAGACTGGGGAGGGAGGGTAAACTTTTCAGTGAAGATCTTTCTTTTGTAGTTTCCCCCACTTAAAAATGGTTTCCTTCTGGGTCAACCAGGAAAAATACAAATCATTCTTCTATCATCAAGCAAATTGCTGTCTTCATATGGAAATATATACAATATAATTAGCTGCAATCTGACCAAACAGGTGGTAGAAAAGAAAGATGCAACTATGAGCCTCCATCTTCAGTGAGACAGCAGATTGGGCTTGGCAGTATGTTGATTTGACACAGTGTCTCCAGTATTGTGATAAATAAGTCTCATCCTACTGAACTATTAAGGAGTGGTTTGCTCAGGTTGCCTAGGATGCTGAAAGCATCCTGGATTGCTGGCAAGAGGTCCAGCCATGCTTTCTAATATTTACCATATTTTGTTTTTCTATTTCATCCTCTCCTCCTTTGGCCTGATCCAAAACCCACAGAAGTCAATGGAAAGCTGCCGATTGATTTCAAAGGCCTTTGGATCAGACCCTATGGCTGGACTCCGGTAATTCAGTATTTTCCAAAATACAGGCAGTAAAACTTACAGGGAGAATGTGAACAAGAAAAAGAAAAAGCTATAAGGACAAGTACACCATTCAGCATAATGTCCTTTACTGGTTAAAAGGGAAAGTTATTTTTTCCTCTGCAAATGAGACAATATGATGGGGAAATTAAATTAAATGGTGATGTTATTCCCCTGGGGCAAAACAATTCCATTCAATAAATTAATTTTACATCAGTAGCTCTTTCCTTCCTTGAAAATGACAGTAATAACCTGACAGCTTAAAGCTTTAATAAACTTCAAGAACTAGGAGGCTTACCTCCCTTAAAAAAAAAAAGTCAAGTATATCACAGGTATTATAATCATTCCTTATTCATCATAAAAGAAAAAAAATCCTCCAAATTCAATTCTACTTACTGTATTTACTTGATGAACCAGACCACTTAAGATGGTTTTTGACAGCATGCAGTTTTAGTATCTTAATATTCCCATTCTTCAGAAGATGCTCAAACCTCAGTAACATTTTGAATTAGGAGGCTCTAAATAAATATTATGTGAAAAGGGCAAACACCTGGAAGAAAGTATTCGGTGTTTGAGACAGACCTGCCTGCTTAAAAAAAAAAAAAGTTATTAAAGCATTGGTCGGTGTACTCAGTGTCTTAGAGGACTCTAGGGTCTCCAATTTCCATGGACTGAATTGGAAATAAAATATTTTCTTAAACTTTCTTTTAATTTTTTCCTTTAAGAAAATCAGCAGCACTATGGCATATCCACCAATAAACCCACCCCCCAAGTTGAGCACCTCACTATCTTTCATTTTGTAAGGGAGAGCTTGTACAGCTGCTGCTGCTTCCTCAGAATAGCTGCAAGGAGAAATGAAGGACTCTCTTTCTTTCTCTTTATTTTTAATCCTCAAAGTCAACCCACAAGTGCAAATATTAACCCCCAGCCCTAGAATAAGTCATCTCTTTTATCCTTCTTCTCATAAAAACTTTATGTTTCTCCAAAAGTATTTTACAACTGTGACAGAAAGCGCTGTTGCAGATTCCGGTAGAACAGGACTGAGAAAAAACCTGGGAAGTCAGCCAGAATTAAAGAATGATTCCCCTTTTGCACCCGCTCCAGGGTATGACATCATCTCTTGTACTTCGGTGCCTCCACACAAAACCTTTGGATAACAAGCCAAATGTATTGTGCCAAATATCTTTGCTATTATTACCATTTTTCATTTGGGGATGAGTCTGATAAATGATTTGTAAATGTAAAAAGGCCATTAAATAGAATAATAAAGAGTTACTCAATTCTTCAGCTGCACAGAGTGGTTCCAATTAGAGTTTGAAGGAGGAATATTGCCCTTTCTATCATTCAAGTCTATGATACAGCACATCTCCCCGAGGTCATGGGTCCTGGATACTCAAAGAAAGATGTCACCTGTACACTTGAATAGATTATAGAAGTTTCCTATTCAGTAAAAATTGGGTCTCCCTAAACATTTATTGGTTGATTGGGCAGAAAGGGCATTTTAATAGCCTAGAGCACTACCATTATTCACGAATCATTTTGGAAAACAGGATAATGAAGCTAAATATTTGCTACGCTTTCATTTGGTTTAAATCAGAATACTACTTTTAAAATAACATATTTTAGGGTGCATCAGCATAAGAACGGCCATACTGGTCAGACCAATGGTCCATCTAGCCCAGTAGTCTGTCTTCCAACAGAGGCCAATGCCAGATGCTTCAGAGGGAATGAACAGAACAGGTAATCATCAAGTGATCCATCCCCTATTAACACCTTTTTTAAGCATGTTTTTAAATAAGGGGAGCATTTGTGTTAAAGAAGAGGCCAAGTGCATGCCCCAAGATGTGCTCAGCATCCTCAACTGTTATTGAGCTCCAGGAGAATTCAGGACACTACGCTAATCACTAGATAGAGGCTTTAGCACCTGATTTTGAAAGGTTCTATAGTTGAATTCAATGGTAGTGGAGGGTGCTTGATGTTTTCAGGTGTTGCTCAGCACCTTCCAGAATCGAGGCCTTACTGGGTATCCTTGGACTATACCCCAATGGCAAACATCTCCTCAACTTCATTGTGAGCAGGGTCTGACCCTATGAGTCCAATTCTGCATTCATTTACATCCATGCAACTCCAGCTGAACTGACATGGAGTTGTGCTTGCATTTATGAAGGCAGACTTGTGACCTGTAAGGATAGAAGGGAGAGGACAGAAGGCATTCTGGTGAATTCTCTATTCTATTCCACTGAAAATATTGATTAAAATCAATTCCCTGCCTCTACTATTTTTCATTGAAAACAAACAAGGGGTCATTTTTAAGCACAGAGTCCTGTGTGCTTTAGTAATTATAGAAATGATATTTTTGAGTGACTCAGAAGAGAAATTGGCCATTGTCAGACAACTTTATTAAAATCTGACATTAATAATGCCTAAATATAGCTCTGCTCTCCAGCAAGTCATAGGGTCTGGAACATGGTCTTAGCCATTCTTACAAGGTCACCCAGATGATTTCACTTGACATACAGCAGCAATTTGGCCTCTATTTCTTCTCCCAATGGCCTTATTTAACACTCTTATCGGAGATCTGATCCTTGAATAGTACTAGTGGCATAATAATAATGTCACTATGAAAACAGTGATTTTACATTTTATTAAAAGTATTAATAGTAAAGGATAACTATGACTGTGAAAGCAGTATGCAAAATGTCCTCCTCTCACAGCAGAGAGAGAGAGAGAGAGAGAGAGAGAGAGTGCGAGAACTATAACATTTTCATTCTGTAAATAACTTTTGAAAATAAATACCATTGCATTTCATTATAAAGCATCAAAATTCAGCCAACCAAACCACTAGCTTTGGCTGGACTTTCTCATATGTAACATTTCAGCTTGTGCAAATAATAAAAGGCATGCTTGGGACAGTGGGAAGTTTATAGTTTGTTTCTATTTTGGTACATTTTTTAAAAAAAGTATTAAAAGACAAAACCATAAACAAAAATAAGAAGTTCCTTTGCTACATATTAATAGCATTATCTAATGGCATCTTTTAAAACTCATTAGACTGGAAACACATTTAAGTCTGGATGAGACAGAATCACCTGATTTTGTTCTCATGTATGACATGCCAATTGGAAGAGAGAGATTACCAATATAAAATAAAATCCGCACTTATATATATTTAATTTATTAGTATATAGAAAATTAAGAAGCACTAATTGTGAAATTCAGGTCTATTCAGTGGGCTATCACAAGGCCTATGCACCTCTTAAATCCTCAAAATAGAGATTAAGTAGTAATTAAGGCATGTGTAGGCCTGCTGAACCTCTACACAGGGCTGAATTTCACCTAAGAATTTTATACTGCAGTGTAAAGGATTTTGTTTTCTGGTAGCTCTCTTTTTGTTGTTGTTATTTTTAAGGTGAAATCCAACAGTCAAAGCTACACAGAGGAAGCACATCTGAGAGATTCTATCCTTGGGTACAAAAGACTCCCTACGTGATCTTGGATAGGTCAATTATAAACTCCGCTCAGTTCTACTTCCCAAGGGCTTGAACCAAAACCCACTGCAGTTAATGGGAGTCTTTCCATGGGCTTTGGCTCAACAATAAGGAATACCTGCTTATACTGGTGACACCTTACCTAATGGTAAAAAGGACAAAGAATACACCGTTATTGCAAGTGAGGTCAGTTACAGGTTGAAATGCTGAAGGGAAACGTGACCCTAGACCCTTATCTTCCAGACCTCATGGCTCCTTCACTCAGCATGAACTAAGAAATTTGTCTCTAGGTGCATCTTTCAGAAGAATATATTTCAAAGGTTCACTGAACTATAAAAGAGAGGGAGAGTGAACCCCTAGGTTGTCTTTCGCTTTAAGGAGACAAAGAAACCAAGCGATTTGATCTCGGTGATGGGTCCTGGCCAGGCCAGCCAGTAAAAAGCTGGAAAGGAGACTGGCTGTAAGAGAAACTATTTTGAATAAAAACTATATCTCACTACATTACATTTTAGACTTTTAAATGCATGTTTTCACTTTTATTTGCTTGTAACCATCTCTTTAGACTTGTGCTCTTTGACTTGGTATCACTTAATCCATGCTCTTTTGTTAATAAACTAGTTTTGCTTTCATTATAAATCACCAGTTCTGGGTCAGTTCAGTAAAGGGTGTGCTTCTAGTAAGCTAACACATTGGAATGTTATACTGTCTCTGTAGAGGCAACAAACCTAATACTTTTTTTCTGTTGAGGGTCCAGTGAGAGGACTGGAGCCAGCAGGATGACAATTTGGGGGCAAATTCAGGGCTGGAAGGGTGTGAAGGTCATCCTGCAAGGGGTATCAAGTTGGGCAAAGTCTGCATGAAGATTTTGGCCTGCTGGTAGGCTGCTGGGGTCAAAAATCTGAACCAAAGCTACCCAGCCACAAGGCACCCAGGGTTACAAAGCAGATGTTGACTCCCTTTACTGGTCTGGGTGAACCCCAAAATGTCATAGGAGGGTCTCAGGATTCTTTCACACTACAAAAATGTGCTAAAATCCTAATACACAAATGTTAGGTAGTGGCTGTCCCAATGGAGATGTATTTCAATGTGTAGTTGTGGTTTCAGCACAAGTCTAAACTTATGCACCTTAAGTAAAAAATAACAAAATAATAAAAAGCTGAAAACCAAATATAGATGGCTGGATGAAAAAAATAAAATAAAAATAATGAGCAATTAAATCTATTTTAGAGTTTACTATAGCACCTATCATTATAGTATCTGAGTAATTAATAAAATCTGCATGATTTTTTTCTCTCTACTCTAGATAAGCAGGGTCTACTGTTGGTAATGGTGGAAACACTTTGACAGAAGAAAGCTTTGCTGCATGGTTGGACTCAATTATTCTCTGTGTATTTGGCCAACATTTTTACAGTATTTTCAGATTATCATTTGGGTCCTTGGTTTTTCAAAAGCATTATGAAAGTCCATGATGATTTTGTAAATGGGCCACATGTAACTAAAGACATGGTACTAACTATTGGTCGACCTCAGGTCATGTGTGGGAGGTATGTGGATCTGAAGGCCATTATCGTGGATTTGGAATATATGTGTTTATAAGAAAATAGTTAAATTTAAATTGAGCAATTTTTAGAACCCCTAGAAATGCACACAAAGTTTGCAATGAAGAAACAGGGTCTTCCTGACTATAGGATGATGCCTTCAAATGACAAAACTTTCTGGTTTGCAGTGTTGTTGTAGCTGTCTTGGACTCTGAAGACAAGCTCTGTCTTGTAAGCTCGAAAGCTTGTCTCTCTCATCAATAGAAGTTGGTCCAATAAAAGATATTATCTCACCCACCTTATCCCTTCAAATCTGTCTGGGTCATTTCCTTAGCTGGTGTGATCTATTGAAGCCAATGCATCTATGTTAATTTATACCATTGGAGGATCTGATCCTTTGAATTAGGCTCAGATTCAGCGAAGCATTTAAGAATGTACTTAAATCCATCCCTATTCAACAAAGCACTTAAGCGTGCTTAGTGTTTTGCTGGATAGGGATATATTTAAGTATGTGCTTGTGTGGTTTTCTTGGATCAGGCTATAGAACATTGTCATTATTTAATTGCAAGTGCTATAGTTAGGGCTTCTGTTTTCCAGGGTTCATTAATTTAATTTTTAAGGTTTTATTTTTAGCATTTTTTGAGTTTTATAGTAGATGTCCAAAAATGGGAGGGGAGGTGCTCAGGACTCTCTCTTTGATACTGTAATGAGATTTTCTTGGGTACGTCCCAAAATACTTATCTAAATAGGATCTACTTTAATTTTTATTGTATGTACAAAAATGACTTACATGTTAGTTTAAACCAGGGATCGGCAACGTTTGGCATGCGGCATGCCAAGTTTGCCACTCCAGGCCAATGGAGGCTGCGGGAAGCAGCACGGGCTGAGGGATGTGCTGACTGCTGCTCCCGGCACCCCATTGGCCTGGAGTGGCGAACCGCAGCGAAACTGCGGACGCGGCAGGTAAACAAACTGGCTCGGCCCGCCAGGGTCCTTACTCTGGCAGGCTGCCTGCCAAACGTTGCCGATCCCTGGTTTAAACTTTGTATTCTTGGTTTACTGTTTAGTGCATTTGTTCCTGCTATGCTTTAATGTAATACTGTTTCAAATAGCATTATGCTAAAGCGCTCTAGGAAACCTTTAGTGAGCACCAGCTGGGTCTATACAGACTAATTAAAGCACAACACAGTGCGCTTTAGAAATCACACCCTTGTAGTCCACACTACTGCTCCATATAGACAAGCATTTAGGCTATGTCTACACTATGGACCACTGCTGCAAGGTCTCCTGTGTAGCTGCTCTATGCCAGTGGGAAAGAGCTCTTCTGCGGGCAAAATAAAACCAACCCCAACAAGCGGCGGTAACTTTGTTGGTGGGAAAGTGTCTTCCGCCAACAAAGTGCTAGCCACATTGGCACTTTTCACTGGTACAACTTTTGTCTGTTGGGTGTGTTTTTTCACATCCCTGATTGACAAAAGTTTTACTGACAAAAGTGCAATGTAGACATAGCCTTAGATACAAGCTAGGGAGTAGAGATATCCCCTATATAAACAAACTGCACTAGGAAAGGGATGAAGTTAACAGAAATTAAGTAACCATTTCTGGTGTTTTTCCAGTGTTTCTTGGGTAAACCCTGATATTTTTGTTCTGTTGGTTAAACCGAAAAACAGAATCCCTAAGTATAGCTAAGTGACTTGATTAGTGATAGGCGAGCCACAAAAAGTTTGGAGAATTGTTTCAGATACAAATCCCAAACTTTTTTTTTTTTTTTTACTATTTTGCTTATGAAACATAATCCTGACAAAAAGCTTGTTTTATGAAGTTACCTTTTTTTTTTTCTGGGTAGTACATCAGATATCTGCAGAAGAGAGGTGATTTTTACGTGCTGACACATTGCTAACATATCAGTACTTCACATCCAATTCCTATCAATCACATTCTTGTTCATGATAGGAAGCTTCAATCTGAAAATCAGATTTAAGTTTTTAAGACCTAAACTTGCTACGAATTAGCCCATTGATTTTGGTCTGTGATTCCAAGGGGATCTCAGTTCAAGAAAAAAAAAATCATAGTTAGCTTTTTTCCCTTAACAAATCTAAGAACGTAGAAACAAGTGGAAGCTACATTGATTTGACTACCTGTATAGTATTAATAATCTCACATTATCTGTCAAAAAATAAGTTCATGGTAATTTTTACTTCCATTTACCCACTCCCTTCAACTGAGTTGTAATTTCCCATAGCTAAGTACAAATGAGCTTGCTACAAAAGAGAATAAAGTTGGCATCATTTCCCACAGCTGTGTAAGGCTCCCTGTGTAATTATTGAGCCTGTGATGACATATATGAGTGTTTTGACAACAGAGAGCAAACCACTTTGTCAATAGGCTGCTGGGAAGAATTAGAGGTCGCAGAGTTGGACAGTTTATAGAAGGTACAGTATAGACAAAAAGTGGGTAGACTTTGTGGAATGGAGCCAACACAGCAAAAAATAGAAACAGTATTTGCAAACAGACCAAGACAAGGACTTCACTTTACAACTCATTGTCTCAAATGATGATTACAAATTATTAGTACAACCTGTTCAGGCCTCTATCACACAGCTCAACTGCTTGACCTTTGCTGCTTCTTACCTTACAAAATTATAAGCACTTTAGTATTTGGTCACAAAACTCTCTCCAAAATTTCTTTATTGATTATGTCACCTTCACCAGCTTCTGATTTATTATATCTATAGTGAGTGATGGGATTGAGAAACCATCATGTGATGCTGTACCTGCCCCTATCAGGCATTGCAAACCCAAAGCACCCTGCACAGTGGGATAGCTACCCACACTGCCCTGCTCTCTGTATTAATGCAAGAACTACTATTGTGGATGCACTCCATCGATACAAGGAGCATAGTGTGCATATGCAACTGTGGTTTAATTACAGCGGTGGCTGTATGTTGGCATAACTTGCATCGACAAAACTCTGTAGTGTAGACAAGGTCTGAGAGATGCGAGCTTTCAAGCCACACAGAGCTCTTCTTCAGGTCTGGGAAAGGTACTCCCACCAAGGTGGAACAGATTGTTTAGCATCAATAGTTAGCACATATTTTAAAGTACCATTCAAGATAGAGTGCCCTGTTAACACCTCTGCAGTTATAGGACCAAAAAAAGGGGTTACAGATTGTTATAAGCCATAAAACCAGTGTCTCTGTTCAGTCCATGATTTTCAGTGTCTAGCAGAGTAATGACTTTAAACTCCCAGGCTTGTCTTTTGAAGGTGTTGTGCAGGTTTCCTTTGAGGATGAGGACTGAAAAGTCATATATAGAGTGATAGCTTTGTGAAAAGTGTTCATCCACAGATAGTGTGTGTTTGTCTTTTATCATTTTCCTGTGTGAGTTCATTCAAGAGCGTAGTGATTGTCTGGTTTCACCCACATAGTCGTTATTGAATGAGGTATACCGCATGTTGTGATAGGCATGTGTAGGATCCATGGATCTTGAAAGGTTTGTTGTGGGGAGTGTTGATCATTATAGCAGTGGAGATATGTCTATAAGTTTTGCATCTGTTGTTCTGGCAGGGGCTGGGGCTTCTTTGAGTTGGTGTGTCCTGGTCTGTGCGGAGCTTGCTTCTGATGATGAGTTTGGTGAGGCTGGGGGGGGGTGTTTGAAGGGCAGAAGTGGGGATTCAAGTAAGATTTCTTTCAGGATAGGGTCTCCACAGGGCATGAATTGTAGTTGTTTGATGATACCCCATGTGGGTTCCATTGTGGGGTGGTACGTGACAACGGGGGTGTGCGGTCGGGGGGCGGGGTGTTATTTCTATAATGAAGCAGGTTCTCGCAAAGTATTTGGTTGTCCCATTCCATGATGCAATCTACTTCTCTGGTGGAGTATCCTTGTTTGGTGAAGGCAGTTTTGAGTATGTTAATGTTTGTATCCTGGACTTTCTCCTCAGAGCATATTCTGTGGTATCTGAGTGCCTGGCTGTAGATTCCTTGCTGTGTTCAGGGTGGTTAACAACAATCTGTAACCCACTGATCCCCTCTCTTTGTCCTATGACTGCAGAGGTGTTAACAGGCCACTCTACCTTGAATGGTCTCAAACTACATATTAACTATTTATGCTAAACTATCTGTTCCACCTTGCATTTTGCTGTGACACTGGAGTTCCTTTCCCAAACAGGAAGAAGCGCTCTGTATAAACATGAAAGCTTGTCTCTCTCACCAACCAAAGTAGGTCCAACAAAAGATATTACCTCACCCACCTTGTCTCTAGAATATCTTGGGACTGACATGGCTATAACTACACTGCATATATCTATAGTGTCAGTTAATGTTCAAACTATTTGTGAGCTTTACTGATGGATATGTTGGACATAAAATTGCACTGCTAATAATGCTGACAAATGGAGTATGAGCAAGGTAAGGTTCCCAATTGGTTCTGCTAATGCACTACAATCTTGAGTTGCAACTGTGGGACACCTCTGCTATCCTATCCTTGAGCCTCTCTTAGCACAAACTGTTCACTGTGCCAACTTATCCATGGCAATTTGTAATTCTGACATCTGATGGACCACCTTCTCCAATCACATCATAGGGAGAAGTTAATCTGGGGTTAATGCTAACACTGTATACCATAACCCAACTGGGATCTTACATTGTTTTATTGAAGAGGTTCAAACAGTTTGTTTAAAATTTTCTAACCTCTATTTGGCTACCACAGATTGTATTTATGAATATAAATTGTCCAAAAATTGATTATAGGAATCAAGGTGTTAAACATTTCTTGATAACTTTTAGCATTATTGGTGCTGGAATGAGTTGTTTCTATGAAGGTTAAACATTTTAGATCCTGAAATGTGTCAGTAAGCAGTGATCAACAATGCCTTTTTGTTGAACACAACCAGCCAAAAAGAAAGGAGTTCTCAAATTGTGTGAGACACATTAGTTTTGCTTCATAAAATGTTTGAGACAAAAGCACAGGTTTTCACAAGACTAAGTGAAAATAACATTTGTCACCTGTGACCTTCATGTCCAGAAAATAATAATCTTTTGTGCCTGTGTCTGGCCCATGCCATCTGACTCAGGCTCATGTGGCTTGAGCTAAAGGGCTGTTTAACTGCGGTGTAGACATTCAGGCTCGGGCTGGACCCTGGGCTCTAGGACTCTGCAAGGTAGGTCCCAGAGATCAGGCTGCAGCTTGAGCCTGAACATCTACAGCACAATTAAACAGCCCGTTAGCCTGAGCCCTACAAACCCGACTCACCCGAAGGTATTTAATTGCAGAGTAAACATATTCTCAGAGTGCTTTACAGACAGTTGTTTAGCTTCACAACATCTCTGTGAACGTGGCTATTATTATGATCATCCCCATTTTACTGATGAGAAAACTGGAGGCACAGACATTAAGCCTCACATCTTCCAAAAGCGTCCATTATTCTTGGATGCCTCCATTTTGGGATCTCAGGTTGAATACCCAAAAATGAAGGCACCCATATTTATTGAACACATTTGAAAATTAGGCCCGACTCACCTAAAGACATATAGAGTCGCTGTGGAAGACAAGGAAATAGAAGTCAGGCCTCCTGATTCTCTGTGCAGTGTCTTAATAACAAGACTATCTTTCCTCTATAAAAAAGACTTGTGCTAGGAGAAAATTACACTAATGATGATAATATCTTCTCTTGGAGGCATTATACTACCCTCAGACTCATCTTTCTCTTATAGAGGACTCGGAGAGCAGGTTAGTGAGGTCTTCAGTAGTTTTCCTGAGCATGCAGTACAAATTCTTCAGGCACCAGTGCTTCCTGAAACCTTAACGAACTTTATTTTTCGTTATTTTTCAAAAATATTTTTCAAAATTCAAATTTGGCAACTACACTGAGTAGCCAAACACAGTGTCAGAAGACAGCAAAGAACAAGGGAATGGAAACAAAACAAATAAACAGAAGTCAAATAGGACAATGGATGATTGATTAAAAAAATGAAATGTATAAGAAATAGGAAGGGACACCTGAAATAGAAAAAAAAAAAAACAAAAAACACTAAATTTGAAAAGATAAAAAGCACCAGATTTCAGCTCTTGATTTAAAGACAATAGTATATTGGCTAGACTGTGAACCCTTTATTTACACTGGTGAGCAGTTATTTACCAAAGTAGCCTCATTCACTCATCCTAATGGCACTATTTGCACAAGTAACTTCTCACCAGTGTGAGTAATGGGTTTGCCTGTGTAATTAGGGGGGAGGGATAGCTCAGTGGTTTGAGCATTGGCCTATGTGACAAAGTTCCTCCTCTATCTCGGTGGGTCCTGTGCTTATTGGCGGATTTTCCTGCCTCAGAGATTCACTATGTGGGTTGGGGAACAGCCCAGAGACCATCCCCTCTGGAAGAACCCACAGTCCAGGTCAATTGGGAGGTTTGGGGGGAACCCGGGCCCGCCCTCTACTCCGGGTTCCAGCCCAAGGCCCTGTGGACTGCAACTGTCTATAGTGATTATTCCCTTCTATTTGGCACTGGTAAGGCCAAATCTGGAGTAATGCATCTGGTTTTGGGCCCCCCACTATAGAAAAGATGTGGAGAAATTGGAGAGTCCAGCAGAGGGCAATGAAAATTATTAGGGGACTGGGGCACATGACTTATGAGGAGAGGCTGAGGAAACTGGACTTATTAAGTCTAGAAGAGAAGAGCGATGGGGGATTTGATAGCAGCCTTCAACTACCTGAAGGGGGTTTCCAAAGAGGATGGAGCTAGGCTGTTCTCAGTGGTGGCAGATGATAGAACAAGGAACAATTGTCTCAAGTTGCAGTGGGGGAGGTTTAGGTTGGATATTAGGAAAAACTATTTCACTAAAAGGGTGGTGAAGCACTGGAATGGGTTACCTAGGGAGGTGGTGGAATTGCCGTCCTTAGAGGTTTTTAAGGCTCGGCTTGACAAAGCCCTGGCTGGGATGATTTAGCTGGGGTTGGTCCTGCTTTGAGCAGGGGGTTGGACTAGATGACCTCCTGAGGTCTCTTCCAACCCTAATCTTCTATGATTCTATGATCTATTGGCGATTATGTTTGTTATATTTTGAATAGGATGAACTGGAAGAACAAAAGCGGTATGAATGACACAGTGGCTGCAATATGAAGACAGGAGAATTCCTCTTCTGCTGTGTACCCCTGCAGATCTTTCCTGAACACATTTCCTACATTCTCTGGCTGTGGATACATGTGCTCTGTGTAACACTTGTTGTACATTATTCTACAGTATCACTGCTAAATTCTTCAGCAAAATGAAATTTTTGCAGCAACATACAATACATTTTAAAGATTAATCAGAAGTTTCTGTTAAATTAAATATCAGTATATCAGAAGGCATCCAAATACTTATATATTAGCATGGGATTTTCAAAAGTACTTAGCATTGGATTAACTCAGCTTCCATTGAAGTCAATGGGAGTTTTGCCATTGATTTCAATGGGAATAGAGTTAGGCTGTAATTGGGAACTTTTAAAAATTTCACGAATAATTCTTTCTTTTCTCCATATAAATTTCCATTAAGAGAACAAGAAAGAGAGAAGGACAGACTCTGAACTCCTTCCCTGCTCCCCTAGACACATTTCTGCATGGCCTTATGAATTCTTCGATCAGTGACGAATTCCACAGCCATTTCTTCAACAATGAAATAATTAGGACTTTTGTGTGTAGGCCATATCCTGCCAATGATCTGTGTATAGATCTCCACACTGAGACAACACGGTTAACCTTTGGAACTCAGTGCCACAAGATATTTTTGAAGCAAAGAGCATAGCAAGATTCAAAAGAGGATTGGATATTATTATTAATAATAACTATTATTTCATACCTACAGTTTCATTAGTTAGGAATCAAGTGGATAAGTACTATCAAAGCACATTCTTCAGGACATAAACCAGCTAACCATCTGGATTTAGAAAGCAATGTTTTTCATAGGCATGATTTTTTATAAATGTTGGTTATGGGGGTTTTATATCTGTATTTGAAGCACAGAGTTCAATTTTTTTTTTCAAAGAGAGGATACAATATTGTAGACATTCTAAAATGCTGCCTTTGAGCTGAATTCTGCCCTGTACTCTTGCACCAATGTCTTTATGTTCTGCATGCATAGAATGGAATATGGCACTTTCAAAAGGAACCATGTGCTATATATATATATATATACACACACACACACACACACACACACACACACACACACCATATTTGGTTTTCAGTAATATCAATCTATGTTGCTAGAACTAAAATATTTTTATAAAAAAAGGACTAAAACAAAATCATATTAAAATATACTAAACAAGAATGGTTTTCTAGTAACCAACAGGCAATAACAGGGGCCAATAGTGAGAATCAGTGCACAGTGAAGGGGAAAAAAGGCAGAAAATTGAGTAAACATGTTATACATTTTAAAATCAGGGCCTGGATATTGACATGAAATATAAGTCAGATGAAAAGAAAGAAGCAACAAAACAGAATGATTAAGACAACTGACAAGCTTAAAAGAAAACAAGGAATTTAATAATTAAAATGCCTACTGTCAAAAGGACAAGACAATGGAAACAAATGAATCAGGTAAAACTCAAATAAAACACGGGAATCACGATCAAATAAAAATAGCAACTGGTTTTGGATTTTTAAAAAGATAAACATATAGTTTCCCCTGAAGAGGGCCATTTCACTTGAGATTGTCACTTGAGTTACTTTTTAGACCATAAGGCCATCAATCAACATTTGGTCGCGCCAAAACTCTTAACAGGGATGCCCACATATAGGTTGCCATTTTCCTCCTTTTCATGGCAAACATTGAAACATAAGCTCATACCTACGTGTATGCCAACGCAATGTACAAGGCTTCTCTCCTGCAAAATGTGATTACTTGACCAAGCTGCTATGCAAAACAGAAGATTGATGTCCTTGTGCTACAAGAGACTCATTTACAGATAATGAAAAAGCATCAAAATGTTGCATTCCAGGATACCACTTAGTGGCAAGCCAACACCGCCTAAAACATAGGTTGGTGGCATTCATGAGTCAAGAGCTAGAACATCTGCTCTCTGGGCTTGTATCTTTCAACGCCATATGCCATCTCATTGAGAATTGGCTACCTTATGATCACCAATATCTATAAGCCACCAAAAGTCACCCTAACCCATATTAGTTCTACCAAATCACAGCCAAACTTCAATACAGATTAGAGCTTTCAGTAGCCTTCATGTATCCTTGGCAAGTCTGCAGGCCCAGACGGCATCTTCCCAGAATTTCTGAAAAACCTAGGTCGGCATGTCTGTGATTGGCTAATGCATTTCTTTACCAACCTTAGTGCCCTTGGCAAAACACACAAACAACCATCCTGAAACTGGGGAAGGCAGCTGATGAACCCCAAAACACCTACTAGCCAATATAATTCCTATGCATAATGTGCAAATTCTTGGAAAGGATGCTACTCCACAGATTTACATCCATCTTTGAGAACTACAGCCCTAAAGAGTAAGCTGGGTTTAGACTCAGCCGAAGCACCTGCCATGAGATAATTGCACCAATGATCTACATTTTGGCCAGCTATCAAGTAAGCTCAAAACAACAGTAGCCTTTGTGGCTCTGTCCTCAGCATGTGACATAATTTGGCAGGACAGTCTGCTTCTGAAAGTGTTGAAAATAGTCCTCTGCAGAACAACACTGTGCCAACTGACAATTATGCTCACCACGTGCAAACTTTGCAGACCCTTAAAGAAGCTGGTCAGCAACCTCATCTATTGAGCAACAGGTTCCCACAGGGATCTGTCTTGGAACCATCACTCTGTAATATTTATATCAGCAACATACCCTCCACCCAGACACATAAATACGGCTATGAGGATGATTTCATGCTCATCGCTGAAGTGAGCATTCTCACCAACATGGAAAGCATCCTTACCGAAGTTTGGAAAAAACTGGAGGAATACTACCAGTGATGGCAACTCTGATCGAACCCTCAAGAAAACAGCTGTGTATGCCTGAGCAACCAACATGCAAAGAAGCACCTGAATGTCACTTTCTGCAACACCAAACACGTGCATGAGGATTTCTCAAAATAACTTGGAGTCGTTCTGGATCGTAGCCTCACATACTGCCAACACCCGATGAAGACAGCTGCCAAGATAAAGATGATCACCAACATGGGGAGTAGTTGAGGAGCAGATGCTCGCACCTTGTGGACAGCCAAATTGGCCCTCATCTTCTCAGCAGCTGAATATTGCTCACTAGTATAGAACACATATGAAACTTGTTGATGTGCAATTGAACACTGCTATGAGAATTCTCATGGGAGCGTTGAAGTCAACAATGATCATTTGGCTTCCCATCTTCATGCATATTTTACCACTGTCCCTTCAAAGAAAAGCAGTAATAATTTGAGAATATGACCACAAAATAACAAATGCAGACATACCTGTGGTTAGATGTTTGGCTGTGTGTGTGTGTTCTCCCTGTGTGCTTCCCCAGCTCTGCACAGATGGCTGGCACAGCAGACCTCGAGCGAACTGCCCAATAACCACAAGATCCATTAAGGTACAAAGGCTCCAGGCCAGGTTTATTGTCGATAAAGCACAATAAATAAATAAATGGTAATAGCACCTGGCAGCGTCTGCGAGGATACTAAGACATATATGCCATGACAATGGATGCAGCTCAGTGAATGTCAGGACTTTCCATCTCCCCCTAGGATGGACAAAGATACTCCCTCTGAGATACATCTTTATACCCTGATACAAACAATTTAGTACTTCCTCTGACATCATTAGTCACTGCCCCCTGACATGGCTAGTTATCATCTTGTAAATGTTGGTTTGATCAAAAAATCTCTATTATGTACTGTCAACCTGACCTTATCTTTTAGGAGGGGGTCAGTGTGTTCTTGTTATCCTTAGAGAATGTTTTTGTACCATCCTTGATATAGGGGTGTTCTGGTACCACTTGAGATCAGGATGTGTTTGCATCAGTACTCTGTTCTTAGCACTTCTGAGGAATATATATTTCTGCAATATCAGCCCTGTTCTTGCCAGATTCTGTAAGCAGGTCCTGCCTCATACCAGGCCTCTGATACAAGGGCTTATGTCTCAGGCACTCTTCCCACTACATTCCCCCACTTTTTGTTGTTTTTCTTAGGGGGAGGATGTTTACCCATCATCCCGGAAAAGCATAATGCATGGACTGAAGATGACCCAGTGGGCTAAACACTGCTATTTGGCCACCTTACTTTCCCCTCCATACAGTCATGCCCCATCCGTTCCTTAGTCTACACATTCCCTCGTATGACTGATGGACAGATTTTATTTTCCAAGCATGTGAAGTTCCTTATGGTGAATCTGGGAATGTTAGACCCAGGACCATGACTGAGGTCTGGGGTGTAGAGTTATGCTTTGATAACCTGTGGGTGACATGAGAAGGCTTTTGTACTTAGTCGATGGTCGATGAGATGGGCTTTGGTTAGGATCATAATAATATGCATATATGTGTATGCTTGTACCTTAAATATTTCTTATAGGACACATTTGGTCCAATACACCTCAAAGTATCCAGGTATATAAGTATCCAACAGCTCTTACAAGCTATATAAGTACAAACAATTATATTTAAAACATTGATAAGCATTTGATTATTTCTTATAATTATTATTCATTACTATCGCAGTGTTGATAGCTAGTTCCATGCTTTTTTTAACCCGGTGTTGTAACTTAGCCTTTCTGGTTTGATGTTGCATGTAGCAACACATTCTCATTAGTGCAATTACTGTTATGGCTTGTATTCCCATAAGTAGTACACTAAGGGTATGTTTACACTGGCAGAGTTACATCACCAGCAGTTACATCACCATTCAGAGAGTGCTGAAGGGAAAATGCTGTTGTGCGTTCACACTGTCAGCTGTCTGCGCAATAGCGGGTTCACATTTGCAGCACTTGCATTGGTCACGAGTGGCAGTGGAGTTATTTCTTAAACTACAAAGAAAAGAGGAGTTTGACATTGATCTTGCCACGCGTAGTAGCTATGAAACAAGATTGCTTGTGGCTTTCATGGAGGTGCTGACCACAGTGGAACGCCACTTTTGGGCTCGGAAAACAAGCACTGAGTGGTGGGACCATATCGTCATGAATGTCTGGGATGATGAGCAGTGGCTGCAAAACTTTTGGATGAGGAAAGCCACATTCATGGGACTGTGTGTTGAGTTTGCCCCAGCCCTGCAGAGCAAGGACACCAGAATGAGAGCTGCCCTGTTGTTGGAGAAGTGCGTGGCGATTGCACTGTGGAAGCTGGCTACTCCAGCCTGCTACTGATTGGTCGCTAACTAGTTCGGAGTGGGAAAGTCAACCATTGGACTCGTGTTGATGGAAATTTGCAGGACCATTAATCACATCCTTCTCCGAAAGACTGAGACTCTGGGCAATGTGCATGACATTGTGGATTGCTTTGCACAAATGGGCTTCCCTAACTATGGAGGGGTGAGAGATGGCATACATATTCCAATTCGGGCACCAGACCACCTAGCCACTGAGTACATTAATCACAAGGGGCATTTCTCAATGGTTATCCAGGTGCTTGGGGATCATTGTGGGCATTTCACAGACATTAATGCAGGCTGGTCTGGAAAGGTGCATGACACAAGCATCTTTTGGAACACTAGGCTGTTCAGGAAGCTGCAAGCGGGGACTTCCTTCCCAGACCAGAAGATCACTGTAGGGGAAGTCCAGGGCCGGATTAACTCTCCTGTGAGCCTGGGGCTATTAGGTTTTGTGGGGCCCCTGTGAGTTTGGAGTAGGGGAGTGGGCTCAGGGCTGGGGAAGAGGATTGGGATGCAGGGTGCAGGCTCCAGATGGGAGATGCTTAACCTCGGGTGGTGCCTGGTCAGCAGTGCAGCAGGGCTAAGGCAGGATCCCTTCCTGCCCTGGTTCCATGTTGCTTTGCTCCCCAAGGTGGCCAACATGTCCGGCCCCTAGACAAAGGGGCCAAGCTGCTCTGTGTGGTGCACGCTGTCCGTGCCCGCAGGCGCTGCCCCTGCAGCTCCCATTGGCTGTGGTGCCTGGCCAATGGGAGCTGTGGAGCCAGTGATGTGGGTGGGAGCAGTGCACAGAGATTCCCTGCAGGGGCACATCAGCAAGCCGGCACTCGCAGCTCCAGGCCTGGGGGGGGGGAAGCCAAGACTCGGGGACCGGTGTCCAGTACATGGCGCAGAAACTTGCCGTGGACAAGATTAAAAGAAGCAGTGGGCCGCATCCAGCCCGCGGGCATGCGAGGACCCCTTAGCCAGAGGCCCTGGGATGCAGCCCCAAAAGCCCCTGCATTAATTCCGCCCTGAGGAAGTTGAAATGCCCATTGTGATCCTGGGTGACCCTGCCTACCCCTTAATGCCATGTCTTATGAAGGCATACACGGGGAACCTTGACATCAGCAAGGAGCGGTTCAACAACAGGCTGAACAAGTGCAGAATGACTGTTGAGTGTGCTTTTGGCCATTTAAATGCCCGCTGGCGCTGCCTCTGTGGGAAGCTGGGCCTAGTCGATGACAATATTCCTATGCTTATAGCTGGGAGCTGTACACTCCATAATATTTGTGAAGAGAAGGGTGAAAGCTTCACTTAGAGCTGGACCACTGAGGCTCAGCGCCTAGAGGCTGAATTTGAACAGCCAAAGATCAGGGCTGTTAGAGGGGTGAAGCGCAGGGCCACAAGGATCAGGGATGCCTTGAGGCAGCAATTTGAAGCTGAAAGCCACTAATATTTGTTGCTCTGCTCAGGAGTGCAGTGCTTGTAATGCTAGAAGGTGATTGTGATTGGTGCAGACGACACACTATGAGTGTTTAAGAAAATTGCCTATGGCTTTGCAGGGCTCTCTTTGCTTTCAATTAATGGAATAAAGATTGCTTTCAAACCAAAACAATTATTTTATTAAAAAACAACAAATGGAAGAGAGAGATAAACAAAAAAACAAATCAGCACTGTGGGGGATGGAGGAAGAGAGGGTCGCAGGAGGAGGAGGGGTCCCGGGATGGTTAAAGATTTGTGTATGTCTGGGTATCATATGCAACCTTGTCCTTTGGAGTACAATGCAGCAGGTACTGTTCTTCAGCAGGGCTAAACTGCAGAAGAATGGGTGTTGAGTGCACTGGGTACTGGGAGTCCTCAGGGCTGGACTGTGATGGGGCAGGAGTGGAATGCAGCAGGTACAGACTGGAGCCAGGTGATTGATAAGAGTGTGTTGGCGGTGTCTGGGAAAAAGTTTTGCGACAGTGGCTGCAGGGGAGGGCGGGCACAGAACTGCTCGGTTTGTAGTGCTAGTAGCGCCTGGAGTGAGTCTGCTTGGTGCTCCGTAACTTTTAAGACCGGCTCTGTGACTTCGTTCGGGCATGGCCACATTCTCCTTTCGGTCCCTCTTCTCACTGTCCCGCCACTCCTTCAATTCTTGTTTTTCAGCCGCAGAGTGCATCATGACATCACGCAGAAAGTCTTCTTTAGTTTTTTTTGGCCACTTTCTAATTCTGCGCAGCCGTTCAGCCGGCGATGACAAAGAGGGAGGCTGGGCTCTGAAGGTCATATCTGTGAAACCAAAATACAACATTTTACAGAAGCAGCATTGTTTGCAACACACGGACGACTGATTCAGTGATTTAAAACACAGCCACTATTCACATACCTGTCACTAACTGACCGACCCCAGGCAAGCACACATGAGCCACAAGACCCCCAAAATGGTGACTGACTGCAGGGGCAGGGTCAATCAGTGTTCCAGGCTTGTACTTTACACTGGGCACGTGGCTCTTGGGGAGAGCCAGCACTGTAGCCGGGGCCTTATAATCATTACTGTCCGCATATTTTCCAGAGGCTGTGTTCATTATGGAAGATATCTCACTTCTGAGGGTGAGCAGGGAATCAAGGGAGGATCTTCTCCAAGACTGCTGCTTCTGCACTAACCCTTATGTGGCTCATTTGTGTGAAGCAATGGTCCCCCATCCAGTGATGGCAGAGTGGCATGGGAAAATTACCCTTAGTGGGGAAAGAAACAAAGCAGCTCTGCCAAAGAACCTGCAGCAGCGGATTGCCCAGTGTCTCTGTGAGAGTTTCCTGAAGATCTCTGAGGGAGATTCCCGTGAAGTGAGGGAGTCTATCAACACCCTGTTCCGCAGCTCAGACTAGGCATGTGGTCATACACGCATCATACAGACACAAGCCTGCTTTCTGCCCCTTCAGCAATTCCCAAAATCAAAGCCACTTACCAGGGGCCTCCACTCCTGTTTCTGCTTCGCCAAGCTCGACTGCTGTGACTGGCTAGCCTCCTCCAGGGTACAGAAGAGCTCCTGGCTGCATGCATCTCTGACCTCCAAGTCATCCTCTGCCTCTGGGCCCCCCTCCCCTTCCACATCCTCGGCCAAGATTTCTTCCTCGTGGCTTGGTCCACTCTCGACTGACATGCGAGCCACTGCAGTATCTACAATGGCCTTCGCAGTGGAGGTGGGGTCGTCACTGAGAATCGCATCCAGCTCTTTGTAGAGCCAGCAGCTCATGGGCGCAGCACAGAGCGGTGGTTTGCCACCCACGCCTTGTGGTAGGCATTCTGTAGCAACTTCACTTTGACACTGCACTGCAATGTGTCCCAGTCATGGCCCCTCTCCGTCAAGCATCGTGAAATCTGTTTGTAGGTATCATAATTCCTATGGCAGAAGCACAGCTGGGACTGGACAGACTCCTCTCCCCAAATGCTGATGAGGTCCAGCAGCTCGGCATTGCTCCAAGCAGGGCAGGGCCAGCTCAGGCACCAGCCTGGCAAGCAGGTGCTTGGGGCAGCCACTCCGGAGGGGGGTGGCACGTCCAGCTATTTGGCGGCAATTCGGCGGACGGTCCCTCACTCCCGCGCGATCGCGGCTTTTTTTTTTTTTTTTTTTGGTTGCTTGGGGCGGCCAAAACCCTGGAGCCAGCCCTGAAGCAGGGGATCGCCTGATGCATGAAGCAGGCCTGGTCACTTGGAAAGATGCACTGAGACCACTGCATGTGTCACCGAGCAAACAGGAAGGGGACTTTCAAAATTCCAAAGGAATTGAAGGGGTGGGACTCACGGTTGGTCACCTGAAAGCAGGACAGTAGAGTTCAAACTGGTGAACTGAGAGGTGAGAACAGGCATTGTGGGACACCTCGCGGAGGCCAATTGCAGCACTATAATCGACCAGGGTGTCTACACTGGCACTGCAGCACCACAGCCCTGGTGCAGAAAGCTCTATGCCTCTCATTGGGGTGGTGGTGTTTTTTTACAGTGCTGCAACTGCACAGCTTCTACGTGCTAAGTGGCTTGGCAGTGTATACACCTTGGGAGTTACACCACAGAAAACTGCTTTATTGCACAGAAACTTGCCAGTGTAGACAAGGCCTACTTGTTGGCCAAAAGCATGGGTTCAGATTTGGACTGTGCTTGTAACTTATACATAAAATCCTGTATTGATTCCAGGCCAAATGTTTCCATGTATAGAAAAACTGGAATATCCCAGAGCACATACCATTCTTGTATTCATAGCACCTCATTGACTAATTCTTTTTGTACCGATTAGGACCAGCCTCTTTTTGTGTTGCTGGTATTAACTCTAGTATAGCATTCACACAGCCACTATCCATTATGTTTTATATAACAAGCCTGCATCAGAGCCGTACATGGGCATTGCAGTTACCTACTACACAAATGAAAAATGAAAGACAGACCGATATGTGAATGTGGAGAAGACGTCCAATACCCTGGTACAATTAATGAACCACTGCCCTTTAAGATCTTTCTCCAGAGGGATGGCCTTGATTCATTCCATGTCACCAGAAGCCATGTAATGGATGACAAACCTGGATGTTGTTTTTCAAGTTGTTGTACAAAAGTTCTTACAGTCCTCTTGTTTGGCTATCATTAATAGAGGGCAAATAGTTTATTTAATTAAAGTCTCTTTGCTTGCCTTTGGTATATATCTAATTCCTATGTTTATGTTCACAGCAGTGAACATAAAGGAACCTCCCACATCTCAAATACTTTTTATAGTTCTTATTACATTTTCTCTTGTCCCAGGCTTTATTTAATCCAAAATATGATCCGGCATTTAAAGCACACGACTGGGAACTAGGAGACTAACCTACCTTATGGATAATGAGAGATGACATTGATATCTGGAAAGGACTAAAGAAGCATAAGATATAAAGTATTATTATGCTGAATGCTTCAACAGTGAGAAACTAACCTCATGACTGAAAAGCAGTTTAATGTGTGGAACTGTAGGAGCTAGCGTGGATTTTCTGATGAGAAGGGTGACTGCCCTTGAGAATGGAAAAAACACAGTCCCACACCATTCTGACCACATTCACTTTTGCTTACTCAGGAAGATACAATGACAGGCAGGGACTGGAGATGGGGGGAAGGGAGGATTTGGAGTTAATCTTGCTATTCAACTCTCTACAAGAATTGCTGTCAGCACAGTACAGTGACATGAGGCAGCGAATCAATCCAATCCAAGAAAGGGACATAGGATAAAAATACAAACAAGGAAGAAGCTTAGATCCTTTTGGCAAGGTAATCCAGATGTTTCAGGAGGGTGGAGGCTTACCGCTGCTTCCTTCCATCAGGAACAGAGAAATGCTTACAACATTAAGTCATTTAACTGTAGGATACCTCACAATCTCTCTACTCAGCGTGAATTATGTATAACTACTCAAAACAGATATTAGATTGTGTGCAGATGCCACATCATGCGGAATTAGGGATACCTATGGTGACGATGGGGAAAAAAGTCAGAACCTGGATGTATTTATTGAAAAGAAGACTTATTGAAGTAGCTGAACTAACAGATCAATGCACCAAAGTTTATGGGTTCAAGTCAGCTGTCGCTGGCATGTCTATGGGAGTTATAATATTCTAGTGAAATCTCCAGATTAAAAAAAAAAAGAAAAGACTAAAACGCCTCTCTCACTTAATTGATAAACCAAACCTGAATCAATCATTTCTGATTGCTCACCAGGTCTGACGTTTGCCATATGTCTCGCGATTCCTAAACTCAGATATAAACCTCTGCATCACAAGTAGCAAAATCTGACTTGTGGGAATTCTGTTATTTAGTAGAACACAGGGGCACAAGAAAAAGAGGTCCTTATTTTGCCACCATTATTCACACTGAATAATAGCTTATTCATTAGTTCACTAGTACATTAGTTCACTGTCAGGGAGGTACCCAAAGAGTGGCAGAATCTGGCCCAGAGACGGTATGCTTGCAAAACCTATTGAAGCTCTGATGCATGTGTGTATGTTATTATTAATTTAACTATCAACAGTGTGCTCTGTGGTGTATTAGAAACAAAAGATGACATGGGGTCATACACTCAGTTTTGTAATTTGGCAGAACTCCATTGGAGTCAATGTTTAATTTTTTTAAACTCACGAACATAATTCTAAAATAGCTAATAAGTAATAATTAAATGTAATCTTTTTCACAGTGGTTGCTTTTAAAATGTGATTACTATCATGCAATTACTTGTGGAATGTTACTGAGGCATTCTACATTAATCCACAGGCTAGCTATAGGAATGCTTTGAACATGACAGTAAAGTTAATTTTATCTGCAAATGATAAACTCTCAAGAGTTTAAATTGTGATCACTATTATTATACATATAGAATGTAGCAAAGTTAGTTCTATTCCTAATATGCTCCATGCATAACATTTCAGATCAAATTAAATGATACTAATAAGGAATATGTTTATACTAATTTTTATTCATTGGTTTTCCTAAGATGTATATTTAGTAAGTGATGATTACTGTACTCTTTAGTCTCCTATGCAATAAATAAGAAATAATAATAATTGGGAATACTCATGTGTGTACAGTTAAGCAGTTAAGTAAGTAAGTGCAGGATCAGGGCCTTAAACTGTATTAGTGTAAATTACACCAAATTAAAAAAATAAAATAAAAATATTTTTTAAAAAATGGCTACCCAATTACTGGAAATAAATATCTAAGTCAGATTTATCTGGACCTTTACATTCGGTTGTGTTTTCCAATATGATGGTCCATTAGTATACTGAACAAATTCTAAGATATAGAGACTTCAGTTGCTAATTAAGATAACCCAGGTTTGTTCCTGACAACAACTGAAGTAAATACAAATCACTTTCTCTGGTATTTACAATTTATATTCACAGTCCCTGCAGTATGAAGAACTTTGATTAAACAATGTAATAAGCAAAAGCACAGCAAACCAACCTGCTATACAAGAAACAAGAAGTGAGCATCTCCCAGGTTGCTACAAGCTAAGTGCTATCTATATACAAAAAAAAGAATCTTTACACTATAGCCAGATTTCCAGAAAAGTGACAGTTATGCTAATATACATTAGCAAAATGTAATGACAATGGGAAACATTAGCTTCCCATCCTTTTCTGTGTGCTTTACAAAAGTGGAAAGTTTCTGAGACTATCTACAGTAATTAGAAGTCCCTGGTTATGTTTACACTGTTAGCAAGTGTAAAATATGATGATCCGCTGAGGATTTGCAAACAGCTAAGTTATAATGATGGATCATGGAGGGAGGACATGTAAGATTTCCCAGACTTCTGCTGGGAATACTTCAAAAGCAAAGCATGTTGTTTTCCCTTGGGGTTTATAACACCTCTTTGACTTAATCAACTTGCCTTTTTGCTCTCCAGGAGAAATTTCTCCAGTTTTACTCATGATGTTCCCAATGTTATGATAGTTAAGAAAATCATCATCTTCCTTCATGGTAGACATTGGGGGAGGGTAGAAAATGACTCCTCTGTAAAAGTTGGTTCATTATCTTTGAAGAATGATAAATTGTAATCTCTTACAAGAGTGGGTTTAATTTAATAATTCTGATAATTTAAAGAAATATTTTAGCTTTCACACTAAAAAAGTAGAAGTCCCAAGTGTGTGGACATCATGGCAAAATAAATAGCAATTTATTCCAAATTATTGGGGTGAATTATAGAAAGAAGCCTGGTAAAAGCAAAATTTGTAGTTAATTTACATTCTCATGGCATCCAAACAAATTATTCCTTCTCTGTGATGGGATAATGTATGCAAGCCATGCTCACTTATTTTATACAGTAACATTTGAACAGAGCTATCACTTACTGTATGTTTGCTCTTGTGTCTCAAAGAAATAAAGCAGAGAAATGAGTAAAGCTTTATTACTGCCAGACCTTGCTCAAAAGTGAAGAATACCCATGGGCATAGTTTGAAACATTACTGTGGGGTAGGAGGAGCTTTGCCCATATCACTGACACAGCCAAGAGAAAGCAGAGTTGAAGGGTGAAAATGATTCAAGAGAGCTACTTCATAGCCGCAGTATCCATCTCCCCAGCCCCTCCAGATTCATGGCTAGAGCTGGATGAATAATGGGGGGAAATAATCTAATATTATTTGAAAAAATTAATGGAGACAATATAAATTATCTGACAAATATGATTCTACCATCCTTAGGCCGGGGTGAGGGTGGGGGCTGTCTCCCTCCCTTTGTAATAATACTGGTTGTATTATTTGTAGTGCCCACATGACCCAATCAGGATTGTGGCTTCATTGTTCTAGGTGCTGTGGGAACACACAGTAGATATAGTATCTTCCATGCAGAAATTACAATTGAGGGCTCAAGATATTTCGCATTCTGGTTCAATCCAGCAAATTATTTAAGCCCAAGTAGCTCCTCTGAAATCAATGGGGCAAGTCAAGTGTTTGGAGACAGGCACTTTAGCTTTTTGCCACAGGGGTGTAGAGTACTTAGAAGTAGGGCTTTCAAATTATTAAAAAGATTAATTGCAATTAATTGCAAGATTAAAGAAAATAATCATGATTAATCGCAGTTTTAAATGCTCTATTAAACAATAATAGAATATAATTTATTTAAATATTTTGGGATATTTTCTACGTTTTCAAATATATTTATTTCAATTACTACACAGAATACAAAATGTACAGTGCTTACTTTATATTATTTTGATTTCAAATATTTGCACTGTAAAAAAGATACAAGAAATAGTATTTTTTAATTCAGCTCATATAAGTACAATAGTGCAATCTCTTTATCGTGAAAGTGCAACTTACAAAATGTAGAATTATTTTTTGTTAATAACTTCACAATGTAAAACTTTAATGCCTATGAGTCCACTCAGTCCTACTTCTTGTTCAGCCAATCGCTCAGACAAACATTTATTTACATTTATGTGAGATAATGTTGCCCACTTCTTATTTACAATTTCCCCTGAAAGTGAGGAGAGGTGTTTGCATGGCACTGTTGTAACTGGCATTGCAAGGTTTATGTGCTAGATATGCTCAACATTTATATGCCCCTTCATGCTTTGACTATAATTCCAGGGGACATGCTTCCATGCTGATGACGGGTTCTGCTCGATAGCGAACTAAGGCAGTGCAGACCAACGCATGTTCATTTTCATTATCTGAGTCAGATGCCACCAGCAGAAGGTTGATTTTCTTTTTTGGTAGTTTGGATTCTGTAGTTTCCGCATCGAAGTGTTGCTCTTTTAAGACTTCTGAAAGCATGCTCCACACCTCGTCCCTCTCAAATTTTGGATGGCACTTCAGATTTTTAAACCTTGGGTCAAGTGCTGTAGCTATCTTCAGAAATCTCTCATTGGTACCTTCTTTGCATTTTTTCAAATCTGCAGTGAAAGTGTTCTTAAACTGAACAACATGTGCTGTGTTGTCATCCGAGACTGCTATGGCAGGAAATATATGGCAGGATGAGGGTAAAACCACAGAGCAGAAGACATACAATTTTTCCAAGGAGTTTAATCACAAATTTAATTTACACATTATTTTTTACTGTACACTTTGTATTCTGTGTTGTAATTGATATCAGTATATTTGAAAATGTAGAAAAAAATCCAAAAATATTTATAATGAATTTCAATTGGTATTCAATTGATATTCTATTATTAACAGTGCTACTAAAACTGTGATTAATCACGATTAATTTAATTGACAGCCCTACTTAGCACCTTACAGGATCAAGCCTGTAGGGCCTGATCCAAAGTCCTTTACTCTCAATGGGAGTCTTTCCATTGGCTTCAATGGGCTTTGGATCAAGCTCTAAGGATAACATAAGTGCCTTAGCAGCTAAAGTCTTCTTGAAAGTCAATGGCACTGATGAAAGTTTTACCCTTCAGGCCTGATTTAGCACTGTACTTAAGCACATGATTAACTTTAAGCATGTGAGTCAATGGAATTACTCACATACCTGTTTAACTTCAAGCACACACAAGAATTTGCACTAGTGCTTATTTTATGATAAGATGCAATAAGAGAGTAACAAACAATCAGAGAAAAGGAGAATATAGAAAGATAGTAACTGTAATAAGATCACATGATTACAGAAACAAGGTATGTGCACAGCTTGATGGTTCCAAATCATTTAAAAATCTTGTTATATAAATAAATAATTGCAAATCAGCTATCTCAAACTGTCCCTCAACTTAGCCATTGCATTTCAAGTGGAAGTTGGTAGGAGTGCCAAATTTCTGACCACTCATGATTTCAAACAATATTGAAAACAAATGTATTGTAATAATTGTAAGACTGCATGACATATACAGAACAGAAATAAAATACCACATTAGGTTTTCAGACTTCTTTCTACCATCATGAGGACTAGGAATACTTTAAAAAAAAAAAAGATATATAACTGAGATTCTCACATGATCACATGACTCCAGGAACTGAGGCTTGAGCAAAAAAAGCAAACACCAAAAAGCATGAGACTCGCGATAAAAGAGGAAGAGTTGGGGAAGCTAATAATCAATCCCATAATTCATTCCTTCACCATTTGTTTATGGCCATTCCCTTTCCCCTGACTCCGTTCTGTCTGATTTAGAGCTCAATGCAAAAGAAGCATGTTGAGCCAAAGCACTAAGTGTCAGCATCTGTGCAGAGACTTCTTCATAGCGCAGGACAATGTGCATTGTATTCAGAAATGTCCTGAATGAACTGAGAGAGAGAGAGAGTGTAAAATGTGCTCCAAACAACCTGAATTCCAGAGAGGGGAGGGGGGGCTTTGTCTGGCTAAATGGAAGAAAAGGAGTTGTGGCTCCTTTAAAGATTTTCCCCATTCATTTGGGTCAAGAGGAGAAGGCAAAGGGGCATCACCTGAGCAGACCAGAAGGGGCTCAGGTGGGTTAATGGTCCATGTGCACCTGCAGGAAGGAGGGCATTCATACGCTGTTCCCTCCAGATGGAGCATTCTTTCACCCTAAACAGCAGTTCCCACCCTCCCACCCACAGTATCAGAGTAGGACCAGGATTTTTGGTCTCTGGTGGGCATTGCGCTTTTTGGGGACTAGGAAGGAATTTTTCTGATTGGCTGAGGTGGGTGGGATTTTTCATCTTCCCCACAGCAACTCAGGGACCTCAGATCAGGAGATTGGGTTCAAGTTGCTGCTGCTTAGCAGGTAGCAATGCAGGTGCTAATTCCATTGGGGTTCCAGTTCCCTGACAAACTGGAGTTGGAAGGAGTCTTATGGGAAAGCATCTCCTATAGAAGCTAGGGAATGAGGTTGGGGTGCCTAATGTCTGGGGTACAGCAAGGAGATAATCCCCTCTCCCCAGCCCATTGACCCTCATACAAAGGGAAGGCAGCGAGCTCCCAGTAATGGGCAGAGAATGGGTTGGAAATAGGTGGAAACGATTAAGGAAATAATGATAACCTGCACTGTTCAATTTATCTTGGGGTAATTCCAGATGAGTTAATAAAGTTGTGATCTAATTAAACCACATCTCCTTTTATCTTGTCTTTTTTTCTGAGTGGGTGGGAAAATGGGGTGTAGAGACAGGCACCCTGGGTGTAGTTGTTAAAAAGATCTGTGCAACTATTGTCTTAACAAAACTAAATTTTTAGATCCATTGTTAACGGAAAACCGACTTCTGCATAATTTGTTTTGCTTCTAAAAACTGCCTTATGCTATTTTAAAAATAGAAATAAGGCTGTGGATTGCCTGCCAGGGAAAAGCCTCACAGGTTTAGATTTAGCCCTTCTTTCCTTATTGCTACTTGCAGAGCTGTTTCTTTCAATATTTCTTTACATGCCCCCCAATTCCAAAATGGATTTTTAAAAAATGTGTAGTTCATGTTTTAATTCAGTGCAGTAACTACAAATTATGGGTTGGATCCAAAGCCCACTGAATCAATGGAAGCCTTTCTACTGACTTCAGTTGCTTTTGAACCAAGTCCTATGTGCAGAGTGGTCATTTTAAAAATTCTGATCTATTCCAAACACCAACCAGGAATAGCATCTTCCTCTGCTTTGCTTAGAGATGAGCTGGAAAAAATAGGCATATTATTTTAATTTTAGAAATTCAAGCCTTGTCCACTCTTTACCCTCTGGGCAACTGGAAAGGCGGAGGTCTTCCCATTGACTTCAGTGGACTTTGGATTGGGTCTTTACATTATAAAAGGTAGAGTTTCACCTTCCATACACAATCTGATCTAACTCTTCCTAAGTATTTTTACCTGAAGTGCGTTTTCTTATCATTTTCTCTATTCTGTGTAACAAACTTTGAGCATTCCATCTGTCATCTGACTTCTTTCCCCCATCCCTTCTGTATTGTTTATTTACTTCAGTAGAATGTTCTGCTAATTAAATAGCTATATATAGCTAATATAACTTATGCTTGTTAACAGTCTCCATATTGTGCATACCAGAAATGAGACTATACCTGTCAGGGACTGGCTATTTCTATTTATCTTTCTGGGCTAAAATCAGTCTTTCCATCTTTCTATTTGTTGAGATAAATTGTTGATCAGACTGTTCTCCTACCCTGATTCTCAAGCTCCTCTTTAACAAGTCGTGTATTATAAACTTCTGAATTCTTATGTTCATTTTTCACTCTTATGATTCAGTTTGGATCCACATTAACTTGTGAATTTTATATCTATAGTTAAGACCTTTCCAGCGTTTTGTTGATGCTTAAGGGTGTCCTCTTTTTATCTCTGTTAAGCATCCTGCTTTAGTTGATGGCAAAAATGTTGATTAGCCAACACTGTTCTCTCCACCTTTTAGCCACTCTAAGCTTATGCTTTCTACAGCAGATAAAAGTGAGAGTCAAAATAGTATGTCCAAAGTGCATTTTTCTGTGATTGAGCTAAAGCCTCTTGTCTACTTAGATCAATTGTGTTAACATTTCCACTACTGACAAATTAATAACAATTTTAATGTCTGTACCACCTTTAATCAGATAATCTCAGAGTGTTTTACAACATTAATGAATTAAGCCTCATGACACTCCTGTGAAGTATATGTATATATAAATTATTTTATATAGTGAAACTAAGGCACCGGGAGATTTTAAATGATTCTTCAGCCTAATTTTTTGAGGCAGTTTAGCTTTTTCTGTTATGGTAGCTTTAAAGGTTTAACCACCAATTCTTCACACGCTACCACTGAAACCACATACAGGATATTAGAGAGTTGGTTGCATCTTAGTTGTGGGCTGCTAATGTATTATAAACTGCATACATACCTTTAACTAGCTCTTTCATCATAAAGTGACTCTCTGCCTTTAACTTTGTGAGAGATTTTTCTTTGATGTTTATTCCTTATTTTGCATAAATTTGTTTTTCAGTTCTTACTATCTGCCATTTAATGCTCTGTCATTGTCTGTCAGTTGTGCTATTTTTATGATTATTTCAATTATGTCTTTTTTATTTCCTAGTTACTCAGGCCTTTAACTGTTTGCAGGAGGGGTTACCATCAACTTTCAAAGGCAAAGTGTGAAGAGCGGATTGCAACCCCTTTTTACATTTATAAACCCAATATGCACTTCGAAAATTTGCATATATATTATGAGTTGTTACCATTAATTCATTTAATAAACTTAGTTTGGGCTCCAAGTAGAATGTTCCTGGAAATCTGCATAAGGAAACACTTAAATAGAAGAGAGATCAGTAGTTATAGATAATCCAGCCATCACTATTAAAACATCAGCATTTTCCACACCAATACTTCCTTTTCTAAAGATAAGGAACACTGAACTTTTAATGGCAACCTCTGGATCTACTTATATCTATAGTTAAACCTGTAAGCAAAAGTTAAAAAATAGTTACCTATTTTTAATATATTCTCTCTATTACGTCAAAGTAGATGACAACTATTGTATTTGTTTTAAATCTCTATTGCAGAGTTACTTTTATATAGCATAAATAGAGCAGGACACTCTAATCTCATAGATTGACCCAGAAGCGGTTCATAGAAAGCCTTGTGCCCCCCTCATGATTTTCTATTAAACAGAGTAAATGTTTTAAGGCCACCAAGTTAAAACCTCTATTTTTACTAAATGGCTACACCACCTACCTGCATTGGAGAGCCTATTTTTCAACCCAATTTTCTATGCATTTTCTTTCTTTATTATACACAACTGTTTATAAATGTCTGTGGAGTTTAAATTTCTGTTGGAAACTGGTTTAGCAGCTAGGTCTGACAACAACAGATGAAACTTATGCCTGTTTCTGCAGTATCTTACCGTCCCCTTAAACTCCCTCCCATGCTTGAGAGTGACTATCCTCCCCAAAGGAGAGGTGAAGCAGCAGTGTATTACCCATGCTTTCTGAACATTGCAAATATTGAAGACTGTACCAAGAGGAGATGGTAGGTTTCCAAATGTCCTTGGTCCATCAACTTCAAATGTGAGTTAAGGGTACTGAGCATTTTGCAGCATCTGACCCTTTTGCTGTGGGAAGGGCCTTTATCAAAGACTTCCAAATAAGACTTCTAACTATGGGGAAGTCCTTGAGAGTTGCAAAAGTTGCTCAGCTCTTAGATTCTACAGCCCTGTGAAGAACTACACACCATTCAGAGGATGTTTCCTTATTGCGGAGCCTTCAAATATGTTCACCCTCTGCAGGGTGAAACCCTTAAAGATTTCCACATATGGTAGCTGAGTGTTCTTCAGCAATGTGTTATTCTTGGTAATTCCTTCCATGTATGGTTTTAGTTATATCTATATATGACAAAACTCTGTAGAGCTGTTTAATCGTGCTCTCTGAAAATTTCACAGGCAGAGCGCCAGCCACTTAATTGCACTAATTATTATTCACGCATTAGCGCCTATTAGTCTGCACTTTTTTTTTTTAAAGGGGTTCAATCAGCATTCAGATCTTGCTTGCTTGGCAGAATGTCATAGCGGCTTTCAAAATCTGGCAAAAAGCCTAAAAGAGAGCCCACTTTTGCCACTGGGACAGCTAATCCAGACATCATTATCGATCAAACTGACACCTGCCTGCCAAAATGGTTGAATCTGTGTTACGGGGAAAAAAACAGGAATCTGAAGTTCCAGTATTTCCCCATCCTAAACCTGCCAAATGATGGAGATCAAAATATGAAATGGATATTTATATGGATGATATGAGTCTATATTTACAAGTATACTCTTGGGATTTCAGAGAGAATAACATGTATTTAATGATGCAACATTTAAAAAGATATAAAAGACTATGGGCAGGAAAATCAGAAGAATCTTCCTGTATAAGCTTGAGTCCAAGCTTTGATCCTGGTAATACTGAATCAAAATATCAAGGTTAGACTACTCCCTTACTGGTTAAGAATTTAGAGGTTCAGTTTAGAGAAAAGGTAACTTGCCAACATAATAAAAGCACAATTACAAAAGCACCTGTAGTCATCAGAGCTTCTAAATAAATCTGAATTCCCATCACCAGGCATTGCAGAGGGAATATGAGGGTCATTTAACATTGTGGCTGCAGAACAGAGTGTGGTATAAGTAACATAAAGGAATGGATGTTGTGTGTGAAACACAGAATGATTTTGAGACTTCAAAGGCTAGATTTCTTTTTATGCTGCCTTTTTACGAAGCCATCCCACCTGATTTATTATTAATAGGGATGACACCAGAGTAGATTTGGTACCAGTTAGCAGCTGGCCTATGGTAGAATGTGGCTCAAAGCAAGTTGAGAGACCAAGGAAGGACAAACGTCAAGTCTCCATTGTTCTGGCTTGCACTTTGCCTGGTAACTTATTGTGTCTATCCACAGGTCTCAAAGCAGATCAACCATCATTTCTTTTCTCCACCAGCTGTGACAGCTTCTCTACAGGGCACCACGGGGCTAACTATAACCATGTGGAGCAGGATGTTAACAACTTTTTAGTGCCTTACTTTATGAACATAAAATTCCATTTTGGACTAGCAGATGAGCAGCACATCTTTCTGATTATAGAGCTTCACAGAGCATACGCTAAGGATAAATGCTCATTGCATAACCTTGACAGAGAAATCGGAATCTCTCTTACTGTTCCTGTTTCCCAGACTAGCTTCAACCTCTGGATGTACTGGATAGCTAACTATTAAAGGACTTTTACTGACTGATATTCTGAATTGCATGATGGAAGAAATGAGAATAATATAAAAGTGAATTTACCTAGGAGAACACAATTTGCCTCATTTCTGTCCCACTGGAGCATCATGAGTTTGAAAATTCAATTTGAATTGGGTTTGTGGGCCACTTAAATACTGAGGGGAGATGGGGCACTGGTGTGTATGTGGGGGGCAGGGCAGAAGCAGCATAGCAGGGGAGAGGAAAAATATAGTAAAAAAAAAAACACTGGGCAGAAAGGTGGAGTAAAAAACAAACAAACACAACCCCCCCCACACACACAAAACCCCCGAAGACAGAAATCAGGAAAAAAGGAGCAGAGAAAGGGGGAGAAACACTCTAATTTACAAAGGAGAGGAATACAGAGTATACTACTATGTCCCATTTTTGTGATAGATGAAATTTTTTGGGTGGATTTTCCAACTCTAAAATATAACACAGGCTTCTCTTCTGCTAGAAAAAGCACTGGACAAAAGTTAAAATCACTCATGAAAAGTTGTGTGAACCCCAAATAATATTGCAAATTCAAAAGTCAGTGAGAGCGATTCACCCGTTCCTATACATAATTCTTAGAGCACTAGACAGGAAATGCTTTTTAAAGTACCTCCTGTCTCTCCCCATAAAACTAGAGCCTCACCTATGTCCAGCCTCCTAGACCCTTGTTTCTTCCCATTCTCTAGATCCATATCAAACACCAGTATGCTTTGCACTTACACAGCAGGGCCAGTACCATCACACATTATCTACCGCGTCTCAGACTCTGGATCCACCTCTACATTCTCCCCTTCAGCCAGCTCCCTCTCACTTCTCCTGCACACAAGGTTTGACTCCTGGTTTGTCTCCATAATGGTGATAACCAGATAAAGGAAAAAGGACAGGGAATGGTAATAAAACAGACAGGTCATGTCAGAAAGGAGGCCTGGGACAGGAGGAAGGTTTCTGGCACAGAAAAGAGGCAGGGTGAGTCAGGACTTACTCCAGACATGAATGCCAACCTTCCTGGTTTCCCAGCACCCAGAAGCCCTTCTCTCCATCACAGAGCATTGTGTTTAATGACTCCCCCAAATTCTTAGGAAGTTAGCAAGTCCTCTGGAGACATGAACCTGAAAATTAACCACTTGTCTTCACTGAACATTATTGCATCCAAACAGGCTGACTCAGTTGAACTGCTGAAGATTTCTGCTTTCAGGGCTTTTCAGAAGCTGGCATCAGGAATGCCCGTGATTGTAATTTGTAGTTCTAAATCACCTGGAAAAATGTTACATAATCCATCTGCGTATTAAAGTAAGATAATTTATCGTGCCCCAGTGGGTACTCACATGAAAATTCAAAGTTTGTCAGAACAGTCCAGTCCATTATATATTTTTAAAACTTGTCTATACACACTCTGCATATATATATATATTACTATTAGTAGTAGCAGTTAAGTGCTAATAATATGCTCAGTGCTGCATAAGACACAAAATAGTTTACAATGTAAATCAGAAGACAGACAGTAGACAGGACAGCATGGGGAGAATTAAAGTGGGGAATAACTGTATACATACTGTCCTCGTGAATCCTGCTGAAATCCTACAAAGAGTTTCATGTTATTTTAATAGCACATAGTCAGAAAGTATCATCAATTGTGATTCACAAAAGGGCATGTCAGTGGCATCTGGGAAATGCCTTTTCTCAGAAAAGGAAGGTTAAAAAAATATAAGAGGAAAAAAAGTAGCTCCTTTTCTATGAGTATGTACCTGTAGTCACAAGCTTCTTATTTGCAAAATTGTCTCTTTAGATCCCTTTTGCTCAGTAGCTACTAACTACATGGTCTTACAGGGTAAAATGTTGAAGTGAGCTAGGAGCTTAAATTTCATTGACTTTCAATGAGACTGAGTCTTCCAAATGACATTTGAGAATAAAATTTAGGCTCCTAAATCACATAGTGCTTTTGCAAATTTACCCTCACTGAAAGTTAATCTTAATCACTTAAGTCACTTTTGAAAATGGAATGCAAGTTCTTTTAAAGATTCTACCCACAGTCTATGTGGCATTTTTGTAACATGGCTAATCATTCTCCTGGATGAAGGTCATACTAGTACATTTATTTAATTTACTATAGGTCTACAAAATCACTAATTTCATGGGGATTAACAATAGCTACATTAATTATTGATAGCTTATAAAAAAACTTTTAAGAATGCTTCTAACTGTTCCTATCAGTGGTGTCCTTGCCTTTCCCCATTCCTTCCTATTAATTGTTACATCCATTTGTTGCACTTTGTCTTAAATTAGATAGCCCATGTCCCAACAATTGTACTGTGTGTTTGCAGTGTCTAGAACAATAGGGCCCTGATCCTGAAAAGGAAGACTTCTGTAATAATAATCCTGCACAAGAACAGCATAGGCTGTATTCACTAAATCACTCATCTCCCCTTGCATGTTATTTCAAATTTCTTATGTGTTTTTTGATTGGCCAGGGTGGGAAAGGGAAAGAATAAACAAACAGACGATGACCTTTATGAGTAAAACATCTAAGCATAAAAAGATTAATCAACCCCCGTCAGCCAGTCATTAAATCAAATAAGAGCTTTCCTTGTACTTTTAAAGCTCAGATTTACAGTCAGGGAAATTGTGTAAAAAGGCTGGTAATACAGTGACGCCCAAAGCCACTGGGCTTTAGAAAGCTGACAGTTGCTGTAAAATAGTCATTAAACAACCTCTAGAAGAGACTCATCAGCAGATGCCCCCAGGTGAAGGAGAGAGAAAGCAGAGAGAATGAAGGAGAATCTAACATCTTAGCATGACTGAATTAAACAGAGCATATTATGCTGATTTTCAGAGTCAGCCCAGTAATTTAATTTTCATAGCAGTTCCTTTGATTGTAGCAACCATTTTATGAAACATTTATAAAACTTCTTTTTTTTTTTAAATGTAGCACAGGTCCCTTTTCCATTTCGTTAAGAAAAAAAATCAGCATGTATGAAATTTGCTGACCAATAACTCTGTAAATGACAAAAACAAATGAAAGATTATTTTTAATGCAGTGATGTTATGGTGGATAGACTGTAGCCACTCAGCACAATAATCTCAGTACAAATGGGAAAAAAAATCAACAAACTGTACATGGATATTACATGTCATATAGTAAAGTCATCTCATAAATCAGAAGTTAGGCTAATATATATGATGTGCGCACATATACTGTTTTTGTATGTAACTGTAGTTATACATATATTATATAGTCCATTGGGCCTGATTCTCTTCTTGCTTATACTGGTGTAAATCACTGAGCTCAAATGAGTTGATATCAGTATAAAACTGATGTAAGCAAAAGGAGATTTAGGTCTATACTAGAGCTGGTTGGAAAACGGATTTAAAACATAAAAATCACAAAAAGTTTTGAAAATTTAAAAACTCATTTTTATTATCCAGGTTTCGACAGGAATGGTTTTTTGGTTTATTTGATTATTTTTCACAAAAAAATGTATTAAAAATTTCAGTTTTTGCTTTTCTTCTTCCCCCTTTATCCTGCCCAGTTATTCCCTTTTCCTCCTTTCCCCCAAACATTTTTCCAGTTTGCTAGTGAAACAGAGGGGCAGAGGAAAGAAAAAAGGACAGGGAAAGGAGCAACATGGCTGGTGTGTGTGTGTGTGTGTGTGTCTATATTTTTCATTTTCCAGTGTAATTCAAATAATGGACATTTTCAAACAATCCAAAATTTTCCACTATAGTTTTGAAAAAGTCAGTTTTTCAACAAAATTCTTTTATTTGAAAAAAATGTTGACCCGCTTTACAAGATGTGGGTGAAACACTCAGCTCTGACAGAGACTTCCTGTGTGATATCTGGCACATCACCTCATCTCTTTGTGCCTCAGTTACCCATCTGTAAAATGGAGATAATACTACTTTTCTCTATCTTGTGAGCACTTTGCCAGTAAAGATACATTGTGTACAGTGTATCTAAATTTTTATTTTATTTAAATATTAATTGCAAGGTACATTAACAGTAAGTTTTGCACTTAGAATAGATGTTAAATAATATAAAACTCTCTATATATGTTCAGAAGATGTAATTGCAGTGTACACAATGTATAATGATACATTATACCAGCAAAGCACTCCTAGTATGGACACTGATTAGACCAGTAAATCTGCACACAATACACCAGTGACCAACATAACTATGCTGGCTAAAGTCTGTAGTGTGGACCTATGCTTAGACTGTAAGCTTTTTGGGCAGGGACTGTCTTTTACCTTGGGTCTGTTCACTCCCTTAAACAATGGAGCCCTGATTTCATTTTGTGCTTCTAAGTGCCACTATAATATAAACAACTAACAAGAGTGTAAATACAATATGCTAAATGTAATATAATGCAATATAAGTAACAAACCATAGGTCATTTAACTTTATTTTCATTGGTTTCTCCATCTATAAAATGAGAATAATACTTATCCCTTTGTAAAACACTTTGAGGCCAACACATGAAAGGTGCTATAATTGCAAAGTACCATAAATCTACAGTATATTCATTTCTGCCAGGTCAGTGTTACACTGATAGCAGCCTAATGGACATATAAATTACATTATATATTGTGATTATTTTTGCTCTCCCTTTTCATTTATTATATCCTAATAATCTGAAAAGCCATGTCAGTTACATTTAGAAAATGTTTATTAAACCTGAATAAATAGCCAGCAATTCTCTTATTTTTACTTAGGATTTATTATTGTATAATTCTTTGATTATATTATAGCATATTATACACTGCAATTACATCTTTTGAGCATGTGTATAGAGTATTATATTATTTAACATCTATTCCTAGTGTAAACCTTACAATTAATATGCAGTAAAGTGCCTACCAATTACAAATTAAAATGCTGTGTAAGAGTACCTTTCCATAGAAAATTCCAGGAGCGTTTACATAAAGTTTCTTCATCTAACAAACACAAGCACTTCCTCTAATTACATCAAATATATTAACCCTTTATTTCCTGTTTTAATTAGTGGATTTAATTAGTAAACAAAATTGATTTTCCCATAAGTAAATTAAAAAATTCACGCTATAGTCTATAAAGCTGTTACTTGAAGCTAAGAATTTTGTACATCACAGCAAGGTAAATGTTGTAAAACAGATTTCACCGTACAGATGAAAGGCAGAGCACAGCACTATCTTTATAGACAGTTTTAGAAACAGAAAATTGTATTAATTTCTGTCCTATATTTCCCACAAGAAATGTGTTTTTGCAGAATTCATTTTTATATCAAAGAAGATTCTATATGCCACTAAGACAACACCACATTTTTTCAAGAGAATCTACACAGATGGACTGATAGGCTGCAGCATAACTAAGAAATAAATTTATAAAACAAAACTTCCAAGCAACCCCAAAACAATGCTCACAAATTCCTGGTGCAGTACAGTCAGGCACAATGTTCAAATAAGGCAGAATATTTTGCCCTATGTCAGGTGGGGATTTAATTAGAGAACAACCGGCGGGGGTGGGGGGGGGGGGAGAGGAGAAAGTGGGGGGAATACCACATTAGTTTCTTTTACCATTTCCTAACCATTCCTTTCAAAGGTTAGCAGATTGAAAAAAAGCACAAATACCAGGAAGTTAAGTTATGTAGCATACTGGGCTCTACTTTTTCAAAAGTTTAACCTCTGTTGCTAGTCAGATTTTTTTTTTTAAAGCTGCTGGCCTCAGTATTTCCTGCAGTGTTATTTTTGATCGAAAACTTTGTGGATGTATATGATATTGCTGAGAGCCTATTGGCAGCTGAGCATCTCTTGCTGTAGTCTCCATCATTATTTGCCTGTCTTGTCTATTAACGAGCACTATCATCCCATCGTAGGATGACAGCTGCAACACGTACTCAGGCGCAATAAACAGCTAAATGAGGCGCACAGCAATTTCACTTGTCACCAGAGCCCTCGGCACGACTGGCTGCACAGCTTGATGCATAAATTCATGAGGCTGTTGCATATGATGGAGTATGCCTGGCTGAAAGAGGTGATGGATAGCAGGGCAGCTAAAAATGGCCATCACCTTGACTCTGTCAGGACATTTTTTAAACCTACCCTACCAGCGCTCTTGCATTCTTTCTTGGCCACTATCCCTGAGCTAGAGGTTTTCTAAGGTACTGATTTGAGACTTTCCTTTATTAAAAGGTTTTTGAGCCTAGAGTCAAGTTTCTTCTGTTTGTTACTAGGTCATATAAATGCAGTACATAATCATTTCATTTATGGTGAAATTGCTCTAAAATAATCATATAATTGAACACCAAGAAGTAATAAAGTTAAACAATAACAATAGAAGGTCTCATAATTTTTCAAAAGAAGTCTAAAATATGCTGGTTTAAAAAATGTTATATAGACGCAGATCAAAATAATATATTTCATTATATATATGAATACATAAATAAAACAAGTTTTGTAAAATTCTGTAGGCAGGTTCAGTCATTACACTATGGAAACTGAAATCCCAATACAAAAATGTATACAGTTCAAAATAACATTCCAGAGCACACTACTGAATCTAGGTTAATAATGCATTTTCTAATTAACCAATAGAATTGAATAAAGTAAGAGTCCATGAATTAACCTGTGTCTAAAAAAACCTACTTGGGGCGTGATTGGGTGTATGAGAGACAGAAAAAAACCATTTGAACCAACATACTGGGCTTTCCAGAATTAAAACCAGAACCAGTTGCTAAAGGTGCAGTATTTGATGCCCCAGTGAAATGTGTTACATCCCCTTCATCTATGTTACTGTAAGTCACCTAAGGAAGACAAATATAAAGGCAACAAAATCAATGAGGCAGTATCCTGAAAAGCTTTATGCATTAATCTCTATCACACAGAGAAATATACACCACTACAAGGGAAGGAAGTCACTTGTTCCCCAATAAAAAAGAAAACCCTTGGTAATAAGCAATTAATAAAGTTGTCATGATTAGTTATGTAACTATGAATCAGTGTTCACAATAAAGATGACCTTTTTCATAGTTTTACATATCTATGATTCAATCACATTTAAAAAAATCACTAGTATGTTTAAGTCTTTACAACTATTCTGATCATTTTCTTAATGCTTTTATACAACATTGAATTAAAAAGGGGGGAAATTTATTCTAGTCTGTACAAAGAATGATCTGGGAACAAATTCTCTGCCCACCTCCCTTTTATTATTCACAACCATTCCCATTCAGTCTGAACCTCAATTTTGAGTACTTCAAATTCCCCTTATTGATATTTGTATATTTTGCTTTTCTACTCTGATAATTTTCTTTCTTCGGTATCTCCTAGATTAGGGCTTGTCTACACTGGCATGCTAAATCGGCTTTGCTGCGATCAATACAGCGGCATCGATTTAGCGGGTCTGGTTAAGATGCAATAAGTCAATGGCAGTGTGCTCCCCCCTCGACTTCAGTACTCCATCTACCCGAGAGGCAGAAGCTAAGTTGGCGGGAGAGCATCTCCTGCCGATGTGGATACCGCTTTAGGTCAATGTAAGCTACATTGCTCAGGAGGGTGATTTTTTCACGCTCTGAGTCACGTAATTTACATCAATTTAAGTGGCAGTGTAGAACAGGCCTCAGATATAGTTTCCTCCCAACCAGCAGATGGAGACAGTACACTGCAACTTTATTGATGATGTCATCCCTTGTTAAAAACAAAAGGGGGGGGCACTAACTTCAACAGCAGACAAATCAATGGCTTCATAAACTCAGTTTGATACTTGTAATCCTAATCTATGTACAAGACAACAATAGTGCAAAAAAGAGGAGAGGAGAACCTGAACTATCCTTGAAAAAAAATTGTCCCATTTTCTTTGATTCTCAGCCATTCCAAAAGCAATATTTTAGCATAGTTACAAACTGCAGATCGCTCTCCTTCTAAGCGCTGACTCCGTTGAAGCCGGACCATCAGGTCAACATTTTCAAACTTGGGCGCCTAAAGTTAGTTGCCTGAATTTTAGAGGTGCTGAACAACCATGGAAGTTAATGGCACCTCTGAACATTTAGATGCCTAAATATGGATTTAGGTGACTGATTTTAGATATGGCATAGTGCCATCTTGTGGACATTGCAAAATTCTATTCGTAAAAGAGGTAGGAGGAAGTAGTCTACAGAACAAGGAGGCATACAAAGTTTCAGGATTCTCTGAGTAAGATACACTGCATGAGTCTCTATTCTGTAATAGTTAAATAAAAACATTCCATTGAAATCTGAGACCCCCTGCTTCCTCCAAGAACACAACATTAGTTACTGAAACTGGACAATGTTGGCCTAACTCTACAGTGTGTTTGGAAAAAGCATGAAGCAAACCCAAGGGGGTGCTTTCCAGATTGTCAGGAAAGAAGGAGCTGCAACTATGTAGTATTGGAGTCCTAAGGGAACCAGAGATATTTCTACTTGTCATTTGTTGATATCAGCTGGCAGGGGAGTGGATTCTCAAACGAATGATCTTGGTCTGCTAGCAAGCTCCTTATGTATTTGAGAAATGACATCAACTGCTGGCAGTGAAGGCCTACTGAATGTTCTACCACAGTGGTTCCCAGACTGTGTATTACAACCCCAAATGGCATTGCGCCATTGGCAGATAGAGTCGTGGAGATCCCTAGAGTGCGTAGGACACTATTTTGCACTGCACAGAATGACTTCAGGTGTATGGTGTATGCAAGGACATGATGCATGGAGGATGCCATTTTTGCTGTACAAAATGGAATCCTCCACATAGCATGACTTCGCAGGTACCATATGTAGAAAATCAAAATGGCGTCCTCTGTGTGGCATGACCTCACACATATGGCGCATGTGAGGTCACACTGTGTGGAAGACACCATTTTGCTCTACAAAATAGCATCCTCCATGAGACTAACGAATTTACTTGGGCATAAGCTTTCGTGGGCTAGTGGGTTCTAGCCCACGAAAGCTTATGCCCAAATAAATTTGTTAGTCTCTAAGATGCCACAAGGACTTCTCGTTGTTTATGTGAATTCATGTAACTCAGGAACTTCCCAAATGCTATCAAAACTTAACTAGAAAAGAACTCTGTGTGTATAAAGCTTTTTACAAAGCACCCTTACGCTATGTCTTAAACACAATAATCACGCTTCTCACTGAGAGATCTGAAGATCAAGCCTAAGGGCCAAATTCTTCTCTTAGTTACATGTTCACCTGTGTAACTGACAGCACAATTTGCCCTTAGGACTTTAAACTTGAGCGGATAGTCTATGAGCAGCCAGTGCACTGATCTGAGCACCAGAGTGATGTGCTGCTGTCAGCCTGTGAATCAGAGGAACTGCGGCACACACATTGAGTGAGGAAAAAGATCCATGTAAATAGCTATTGAAACTGCTTCACACCTCTTTCTAGTAGGGATGGGCAAATCTGAACCTCGTGGGTTGAAATTCAACACAAACTTAAATAATGCTTAGATGCCAAGGAGACCGATGCCTTAGAAATACTTAAGACAAGTTGATGATTAATCAAGTTTGCCTTCCACTTAGGAGCAGAGATGGGAAGAGAGACATTGGAATAAAAAAAAAATACATAAAGTATATACCAACCCCATTTACAGAGTACCCACTTGAGCCAGCTCCACTTTTGGGTGTTTCTTGTATGGCTAATATAGCACACACTTTTCTCTTGATAGAAAAATATATTCCAGTTTTTAAATGAAATCAACCTTACAAGGGAAAAAATAGGATTTAAAATCACAGGACAAAAAGTTTCAACACCTCAAATTAATTTGCAATCAGAAAACATTTTGACAGGAACCTATGCCTAATTCCACATAGATTGGACATTTGGTAAACTTAGTACACTGGGAAGTTATTTCCGCAGTCTTTGTTGTTTTTTGAATTGATAATGGAGAACATGGGCCGTCAAAATGTGTTAAGCAGGCTGAGAATGTGGGAAACTGTTTTAAGACCACGGAACTGATTTTAGAGCTGCAAACCATGAACTGGCTCAAATTGAGTCTACATTCGAGTTTCACTTTTGGGAATATCAGGGACGAAGTCTGCACAGTAAGGAAACTACAGATGTTCTTCCTTCAAACAGCCAACTCCTTCACTGAGCCTCCTTCCCTTACTCAGTCGCAAAACCCACCTTTCCCTTCTTAGTTCCAAGCTCTTCTCCTTTTTACTGTTGCCTAGCTACTAGATTAGCCTATAGAGCCAGCTGTCACGGGAGAGGGAGGGCTTCTCTCTGATGCTGCCCTGCTGGTGCTGGCGGGAATGTTAGGCACTTCCAGCCAGTTCAGAAAGCCCTAGGGAGGCAGACACTCTGTGCCCAGCAATAGATGTAAGAAGACCCTCAAGCCCTACCTAATGAACCCCAAAGTAATTGAGGGTAACAGGTCCTAGGAGTTAGTGTAGTGGGAGACATTTCCCCAGTGGCTTTGATTCATCTTACTTGGAATTCCAAAGCAAAGCTACGCGGAAGATCTATGGTCATCACCTAGCAAATGAACATCACCTTGCAAACACCACTATGAATCCAGCACATTTCACACAACCCTAGTTAACAGGGGAAACATACCAATGGGCCATATGCATTTCAGATGATTGGAAAAATATTCAACTGCAGCTCATGTAAAAGTGTTTATTAAACTGGGATGATCTATGCATTTATGGGAAATTAGTTAGTTTCCCATCCCCAAGTAACATGCAGAATAGACAGACAGCAGGCTGTACACATCCCCATTTTCATCAGAAGACTCCTCAGTCTACTCTGAGAAGAACAGTCTACTCTCTTCCGAATGCAGAAAAAAATCCCCTACTGTCTTTCACAGGCCAAACATTCTCCTTCTTTTTCTTGTTCATTATCATTATGTTGATGGGGGGACTGTGACACTGAACCCTATATTCTTCATAGTTATATTATGATATAATTATGATGCATTTTGTACAAGATAAGTCACGTGAGGTGTCATTGGAAAAGTTATGATCTGCTGAATATGATTATCCTAATTCTATGCAGGTGTCATTTTTGTATCTGAAGTTATGAATATTGACTATGTAGCTGTATTTCAAATGTAGTTACATCTGGGTAACACCCACTGGATAAGATGCTTTCAGTTTAGATAGCTGGCAGGAAAGGCCCTATTCAGGATAATAGGCCATTAGGAAAAATGATAGGCCTTAGAAGAAGCTTATCTCTCACCTGGTGAGTCTTCCTGGGAATGCTCCAGACAGCCTGTTGGCTGCTATGACTCTACAAGGGCAAGTAACCAGGCCATGTGACTCTGGACTCCATCTTGGGATGTCGGTATTTTTCCACAAACTGGGCTGGGAATTGGTTTTGGAACAAAGGGTTCCCACCATATACTAGTTATATAAGGCAAGGAGTGACATCACAGAGACGCTCTTCACTCCCCACACAAGAAGACTCCTGGAAACACCTGAGGAACAAAGACTGAACTGGGAGAAGTGCTGGACCCAGGCTAAAGGGATTTCTAGCCTGTGTATGAAGTACCTGGGGATTCCAAGCCGCAAGGCAAGTTTGTGCCTTAAAAACAACGAGGAGCCCTGTGGCATCTTAAAGACTAACAGATTTAATTGGGCATAAGCTTTTGTGGGTAAAAAACCCACTTCTTCCATGCATCTGAAGAAGTGGGTTTTTTACCCACAAAAGCTTATGCCCGAATAAATCTGTTAGTCTTTAAGGTGCCACAGGGCTCCTCGTTGTTTTTGTGGATACAGACTAATATGGCTACCCCTCTGATACCTTGTGCCTTAAGAAGCTACAAGTCTGCCTGTACCATCAGCTAGGGTGAGAATCTGCTAATTCATATCCAATCTATCTAGTATATTAAGCTTAGGATGCATTTTTGTTTATTTACTAGGTAATCTGCTTTGATCTGTTTGCTATCCCTTATAATCACTTAAAATCTATCTTTTGTTGTTAATAAACTTCATTTATGTTTTAATCCAAACCAGTGAGCTTTGACTGGAGTGCTTGGGGAAAATCTCTCCTTGGTTACCACAAGTGTGCATTGTTCTCTTCACACTGAGGGAGAGGCAGACCAGATATTAAACCCATATATGGGCCAGATTTGACCAGGGCAGGATGATACTTAGAGAGCCTGTGTGTAACTGCAGCTGGGTGTGTCCCTACCTGTGTGAATGCTGGTGAAAGTGCAGGCTGCAGGGCTTTGTAGCTTGTCACAGCAGCACAGTGTGAGGGGGAGCCTAGACTGGTGGGTCAGAAGGCTCAGTGGTACCTCAGTTCCAGATGGCACCCCAGGGAAACCCACCACAGGGACTTTGTTTAATTCTTATTGGGTATGGAGGGAAAGCAACATGAGAAACTTTTTTGGCTTTTCTTTATTGTCCCAGTTTCATTCTTAATTTACAAGTTAAAATATTCCCTTTGCAATGTAAATACATTACAGAAGAATCTGGGAGGGATATTTCCTGGACATATTAAAAAAATAAATAAAAAGTAAAAAATGTACACTCTGGAGGTAAGGTAAAAAGAAAATGACAGAAGGGGTTTTAGGTGGGGAACATGAGGGTGCACCACAGAACTCAGAATCACTCCCCATTTACTCCTTTCTCCCCAAGCATGGTTGCTCCCAGAGTTTCCCCAATTAATCCAAAAGCTCAGTCTTGTAGTATTATTAAATATATGAGAATAAACACAGGAACTTTACTAACCTGTAACCAACCCAAGAGAGTGAGTCCGGCATCCAGTAGAATTACCCAGCCCCATCTTTGACCTCTGACTACTAAGCATGAGCATATTTGTCCTAAGGTTTCTAAAGTGAGGAACTGCAGTTCAGCGGTTACTTTTCTCCTGCAATTACAAGTATGGGTAGGGAGCCCAATGTTCTCACTTTGGACTCTGTGGTGGTTCAGTCTGAACCCTAGTGTCTTCTAGACAGCTGCCCGCCCCTGTTGCTTCTCTGTTGTTTGGTTGAGGGAGGTGGAGCATTGATCTGCGGCCTAGCTGGGGAAGAAGATGGTGGGGATTAGTTCTGGTCAGAAGACCAGACCTACTCTAGCTTTTCCTTTTTCCACCAGACCTTTCACTAGCCTCAACAAGCCCCTGGAAAATGGTCAGTCATGAAGAGTAAAATCACCTCAGGACTGGCCAGCTTTCCTCCATACCAGATTTCCTACATGTGTCCCAAGGGGTCCACAGCTTGTTTATATTCCTTGTTTATATTCAACAGCCATTATACAACCCAGAAGCCTGGAAGCATTTTTCTCCACTGTGATAGACAGGAACAAAGCCTTCTGGAGCAAGCAGTGGATAGAAAGTAAATAGGTTCTTGAGCTCTGGGAACACTAGTAGTGCTGCAGGCAGGGAAGCAGAGAACACAAAATAAATATAGTTAAAGAGTATAGAAAATATATTTATTTTTACTCCTTTAAGTTTTGTAAATCCAAAGAGGTGGTAAGGGCAATCTTAAGTCCAGAAGGGCAGAAAATATCATCTATGCAGGCGACGCACTTGACTGACAGGACAGGAGAACTGATATGGGATTCTGAGTGATCTTGTATACCAGTGAAGACTTACATCAGAGTTCAAGCCCCAAACTAGTAAGAGCCAGCAAAAAAATTCACTGCCATCACCAGGAGTATCCAGACTAACATTTAATATATCTTTTACTTTGCTTTCAACAAATATATGTAATCTCTTATCAGTCCTGACAGAATGACACACTTGGTGCAAATATACCAGTACAGTCTGGACCATAGCAAGGAACATTCTACAAATTTGAGTAAACTTGAGAGGAGTATTTTTACCTAGGTTGAGTGCTAATTGTCACAAGTTGCATCTCGCATGTACACCTGGTGTAAAATTCACAGCCCTATAACACAATGCAATGCTGCACATAGAGCAGCTCAGTATATAGTATTTTAGCTAAGCATGAAGTTTTTTTTAAATGAATATTGCCTGGAAGGCACAACAAGAGAACCAGGACTGCACTAAATCAATATTCTGTCTTGCAAAACATATAACAGCACTGGGAAATAACACTTAATCTGAGCAAGACCTGGGTATGATGCATTCCTATCTCTATGGAATGCTCCCCAAGTAAAATGTTTACTTCCCTCTCCTTTCAATTTATACCCAAGATTATGGTCCAAAAATAATTAACTTGGAAAGCATTCATATATACAGGTTGTTTTATATGGTGGTATAAGATTTTAAGTGAAAGCACAGTCATAGAAATTAAACATGAAAAATAACTAAGAACATTTTGTCCAACGACTACCAGCATGGTCTTGTTCCCTACATTATATTTCCCAAACACTTGCGGCTCCCCCATGAACACTTGGAAAGGATTGTTATATAGGTTCTTATATTGCCCTGAGCACCATTATGCTGCCAGGGCAGTGCATACTCTCAGAGTATAAGAGTCAGTATGTGTACACACAAACAAACACCTACCCTTCTTGAATTGAGATGACGAGAACTATATACATCCTGCAGAAACAGCCCAAAATTACAGTGGCTTTTTTCATCATCATATAACATTACCTGCTCATGTTCAATTTGCTGTCTACTGTCACCCCCAGGTCTCTTTTGGGCATTCCTGTTTTACAAGTAAACACCTGTGTTTCAGATACTTTCCCCTGATGTATTAGCTTGTCACTACTATAGACTATATAAGGCTGACAAGTGAGGCCAGAAAGAGGATGATTTCTTGAGCCCCTGAGCAATCAGAATTCATTTAAAGAGGTGCTATATTATTTTACTGATTTACATTATGCCGGAGGGGTGGGGGGAGCAAACAGTCATAAGGGGGAAAAGGAGTGAGTAGCAAAGCTGAAGGTGAGGAAATGAGTCAATGGAGAGGAAAATCTAAGAGTTTTCAGTTTTCCATTGGAGGGAGATACAGCTAGGAATTTGTTAGATTTTCCTCTGACATTTTATTTTTCTTCATTGCACTATAGCATACATGTCCTAAAGGCATCCGCTTGAGAATCTGTTGTTTGGCTTGTGCCATTATTACAGGCCTAGCGTCTCTGATACATGATTGAGGCCTCACTCATAAGCAAGAACTACTATGAATTTAAACCACAGACTTGTTTAATCCCCCTTTGCCCACACAGCCAGGAAATTGACTGGAATGTATTACCTTGTATGTTCTCCTTGATTTACTTGCATGTTCCTCTACTTGACATTATTTTATATTTCTTCATCACATTATAATATATCATGTGTTAAGAGCAGCCACGTCCTCAATTTTTTAGTTCTTTTTACCTGGGCCATTATTATACCTGTACAATAATATCCATTGTGTGATATAGGTCTGACTCAAACAATGACTTAGGTCACTGCCTTGTTTATTTCCACTACCTGTGTACCAAGGAAATAATTGTGTGGTAATTTATTTGACATTTGTAACAGGACGGTAGGCTCTATGACCTGCATAGGGATGCAGGGCTTTTCTATTGACTCATGCTGTTAGCAAGAGCAAAAAGCTGCATGAAACCACTGAAGAAGTTTTTGACTCAGAGTAGTTGGTGTGACTTGTTCATTGCACCAGGATATAAGAAGTCTGTGTGCTTCTCTGATCAGATGGACACTCTGAGATGATCAGAGACAAGGACGCTCTGCAGAAAGTCATAGGAACAGCGAGGCTTCAAAGAAAGCTTAGGGTGCGGTTTATGAACTCTCAAGTGTTGTTGTAGGTGCATTGCTCCCAGGAGATGAGAAAGACAAGTTGGGTCATCTGAAAGAGCTCTGTGTAGCTCAAAAGCTTGTACCTTCCACCAACAGAAGTTGGTCCAATACTTTTTCTCTATATTTGTGTTACCAATTGTGGCGGACCGTGTACCCCGGTGCCCCTTTGTGGCAGGGGCAGGATGGGGTGCCGGCGCCTCACCACTCTCAAGTCCTAACATCCGCCCCTCTGCGGGCGGTCAGTGACGGCCTCTTGGCCTTTCTCCCTACTATCACCCCTATCTGGTGCGGTAGCGTGACCTAGCGGTCAGAGTCAATATAAACCCCCTTACAGGCGGGGTAGCACAGCTTAGCAGCCAGAGTCCACATAAACCCCCTTAGAAGCAGGGTAGCCTGGCCTAGCAGCCAGAGTCCATATAAACTCCCTTCCGAGTGGGGTAGCGCGGCCTAGCGGTCAGAGTCCATATAAGCGCCCTCACAGTTCAGGGGTGAGGGGGTAGGGGACTCAGGCCTGCCCTCTCCACTGAGCCCCAACCCAGGGCCCTGGTAGTGGCAAGCTCTCCTTGCCCCTCGCTCGGTGGGGATCTGCCCGCAACACGCCGAGCATCAATGCAGTGCTAACGCTGTTTGTCTCTAGAGTTCACCTGGGTCACTTCCTACTGTGAATACCAGTTCGTCTGCGGCGGGGGGGTCCTCCAGTCTGTTCCTCCCCGGGACATCCTCCGTCGGGATCTCGGGTAGTGCCTCGGCTTGACTGACTCCCGGATCCTAGCTCGCAGGCCCTCTCTCTGCAGGAGCTAGCAGCATGCGTCCTTCTCTTCCGGCGGTCAGCCCAGACTGATCTGATCTGCAGGCTTTTATATCTGTTCTCTAGTTGGAGCATGCCCAGCAGAGCTTCCGGGGTATGGCTTCCTCTGCTAGGAAGGAAGGGTTAACCCCTGCTGTAGCAGTGCGGGGCCACTCTGCCCTGTCACACCAATATAGTAAAACTCCAGGCAGTGGGTAAAGTTTGCTCTGATAAAGCACAAGATTACTTAGTACAGAGTGGGAACACTATCTTGCTTCCAATGTTATCAGTAGACCTGGTTGAAAATTTTTGAACTAAGTATTCTTTTTTTAAAAAACTAACCCTTTTTTGAAAGAAAAAGAAAATTTCAGAAATCAGTTTTCATATTAACCTTTTTTCAATGAAAACTGAAACATTTTCATTTTTTGTCCTGCTCATTTCCTGCATTTTCAGTGAGAAAATAGAAAAGGGGAAAAGGAGAATGGGGAAAGGAGAATGGTGGTAGGAGAGGAAAAGCCCTGAAAACCAAAGTGTTAAAATTTTCTCTCTCTCTCTCTCTCTCACACACACACACACACACACACACACACACACACACTCTTTTCTTATTGAAAACCATGGAACAAAAAAAAACACTTCCAAAATTTTGTGGTAACTCTCCTGATCATTTTTCAATCAGCTCCAATTTCAAGTACGTCTCCTTTCCCCCATTACATTTCTATAAATAAAAAATAGTGAGGTCTTTTCTGTTCATGTAATTATGGGTTCCATACACAGGCGCCTACTCCATGGGTGCTCCAGGGCTGGAGCACCCATCAGCAGCCCCCCCGATCAGCTTCTCCCCCTCCCTCCCAGCACCTCCCACCTGCCGTGATCAGCTGTTCAGCGGTATGCAGGAGGCACTGGGGGCAAGAAGAGCCGGGGAGGGGTGGAACAGGGTGGGGTGGGAAGAAGCAGGGGAAGGAGTAAAGGGGAATGGGCTGGGGCAAAGCAGGGGTCGAGCACTTCTTTGGGGAACTGGGGAAGTCAGTGCCTCTGGTTCCATAAAAAAAGTGAAGAGGTATTTCACCAGCAGTGTCAAAACTGTTATACGTGTGGGAAAGAGGAAAGTTTCCGAAAGAGGCGCTGCTCACAAGGCCTACGAGTGTCTGGCTAAGCCTAGCTGCAGCAGCGTGGGTATCTCCACACTAAGTAGTTATGCATCATTCCATCACAAACTGGCCAGAAGAACATGTCTAATTTGTCAAATATAATTGAGAGACACTCGTATTCTGGAATAAGGGAGCTAGTACATTGGATGATTCTGGTATTCCAGAACCTGGAAAGGAAGGATTATCTGAAGAAAAAGCATTTGTTCCTGACATAAATGAGACTGCTGATTGTGCTGGCAAGACAGAGGACCAGGAGTGTGCTGCTAATATGGAGGAATGGGAGGGAGCCATAAAGCGGTGGCTAGAAGGTGGAATGATGGACTGAACCTTTGTCCCCCAGTAGCTGTCTAGGATTGGCTTGTGGGATTGTCACATCCAGGCTATGAAAAAATCCTAATGCTTAGAAATTCAGGACAATAACATGCTATCTGGACAAGCAAAAACGTCAGGTAACCTGGACAGGATGGTTGAGTGCCACTAAGCATAGCAACACTGGAGCATCAAAGGAGGAGGGCAGCCAGAGAGGCTGAATGTGCATAGAAGAAAAAGGGTAGGAAAAGGAGAAGGGGCTGAGCTTAGCAGAACAATAGAAATTAGCTGCCAGTTATGGATGAGAGGGGACAGGCCTACCTCCTGTCAGCCACATAAGAACGCCTTGGGAGATGGGAGTGGGACCTGGGAGTACACTGTGGAGCACGCCTGGGACTCAGCCTCAGTTTGAATGTCTGTTATTGGTCTAATCAGCGGTGTATAATGAATAAAGAGGAAGAAAGACTGGGTCTGGGGTTTTCAGCTACAGGCCAGTGGTTCAAAGGCAGTTCTCTTTGCCAGGGAGACAAGTCGTTTTCTGGGCTGTGCAGTGACTTTTAGGGCCTGGCAAACTTGACAGTACCTGCTGCAAGACACAGTTTGGTTGGATTGTAAGAGAGAATAAAGGCCACAGTCAGATAGTTCAAGGACACACATTTTTGCCAAAAAGGGATAATTTGCCATTCAAGCTAAGTGAATGGCAATTTGCTTATTTGCTGCTACTGCAAACCAAACGTTGATTGATTTTAGGAGGAGGAGGACTTCTGTCTAATACTTTGCTATTGTAATTCCAAACATAGTGGGGAGACAGTGCCACAAGGACATAACCTGTAGTACAGTGAGGCACATTGCTGTGCTGCCCCATGAGCACTCCAGGGAAGGATTGGAGCCACAGAATTATTGTGGCTTTTCCACACAGCACAACATGTTACAAATGTATGTGATCTCCTACATTTCCATTCCTTTCAATATTGTGTTCTTTGAACCTTTGCCTGATACTAAATTCAAATAGCTTGTGTAACTAGCACCAAGCCTCTCTATTGCCATCATAATCTTAATTCCTCCACTTTCAAAATAAAAAATGAAGCAGGTCATACTCACCATCATGTACTGTAACTTACAGTTCTTTACTTTATTTCCCATACTAATTTTATTAGTATTTATATGCAGTAATACATTTTTTTCCCATTCTTTTTACCCACACTTTGATACAGAACATGTCCATCTCATTTCTAAGCATCCGGGTTGGAAGTACATGTTTTGAATTAAGTGAAAGTTCCACCTTTCTCTTCCGACCTAGTTTAAAGCCTGCCTAAGCCCTTGCAGTCTGAAAAACGGGGGGGCGGGAGGGGGGGAGAATGTAGTCTTCATGCTTTCTATAGGCATCTTTAATTTTCAGATTCCAGTCATGTCACATTAAAATAAAAAGACAGGAAAATTACTATCATCTATGATTCTTTTAATCTTTTTACTCTGGCATGACAGCAAACTCAAAGACACTATGTGGACCTGCAGAAGACAGTATGAGGAGAGTTACTGAGGCATTGGTTCAAGTCATGCTATTTAGCTCTTTCTTTTTCTGTTGCCTGAGTTATTAAAAAGATAGAAATTCAATGGCTCCCTCACATACTTCCCCACAGCAAAAACCTCCCATTCTACAGTAGCTGTAAAAATTAAGAAGATTCAGAAAATAATCTGGGACAGAACACATTCTCTATATCAAACCCATACACATGGGTCATCCTTTTCAGGAAAGAACAATAAATGTGCTTTCTGCAAGACAAACTCAGTGGTAGAATTTAAATCCCCCTCTCTATACTGTTTTACATCCAGGGTCCAGTGTGATTTCTTTCATTTACAAAGAAAAATATTCTAGACCTTTTTGGGGGAGGTCAGAGGGAGGAATGGAATGTTTAAGAACTTGGTATTGGGAACATGCAGCTTTTAGTAAATGGCAAGGTGCGAAAGGCATCTGGGGACTGTGGAGTATGATCTAGTTACCACTACTTACTTACCAACTTAAAATTGCTCTCTTCCCAAAGACAGGTGGCATCCCTTCCAGCCAAAGGGAGAACCAATAAATATCACGGCTGTGCTAGCCGGACATGGTTCAAAGACAACTATATGGCCAGCGCAAATGCAATGGTTCTAATGGAAACAGAGTATACACTATTAACAAAGTCATCTGCTGCACAATGATTATTTACCATTCTTCCATTTTCAGAGGCCCAAATGAAGACATGACTGCTCTCTCTGCTAACTGAGTGGATAAAAAAAAGTTTAAAATTATTCATGACTGTTTTACACTTTATTTTGTTTTAGCTATGGAGATTATCCTTTTATCTCTCAAATCCTTTGCAATCATTTCCATTAATGCAGTGATAGCTCCTGGAGAGTGCAGAGATCATCAATCACACACTCCCCTGCTGCTTCACTCAACTAACACACTACTCATGTCCTAGTCACTGTCTGTGCTTTTAACCATTAAAAAATCTGTAGACTTGATCATCTCTCCTTCCCAGGAGTTAGTATTGATATGATAAAGAACCTGATACATTAGGTTGATGAACTTAAGACCTTCAAAACCACTTTTGGGATATCTGAATATTGGTTTTTTTTGTTTGTTTGTTTTTTTCCAAAATGGGAATAATACAAAGGAAAAGGCAAAACATTTAAGTGAAAATAAAGGGTACTATTTTTCTTGCATTGGTTTATAGCTTTTAAAAGAATGATCAACGTTCAGCTAATAATCATGTTTGTCAGCACAAGTTACCTATGGGTACAGGCCTTCCACAGCCTAAAATACAAAACCTGTATGTATTGTCAATACAAAGAAATGAGACCCTGCCAGGACTATGATTTTCACATTAAAGAGACTTTTTCAAATCATATTTGTCCCAAGACTATGATTTTGTAAAAGCAATCTTTCCAGAATCTAAGACCAACAGAAACATTTCTATGACTTTTTTTTTTCCAAATTCCAGTAGAAATATAAAATTGTTAGATTTTCTGTTATAGAACTAACTCATGCAGCATAAGGCTAAAGTGGTCAAATCAATAAATATCACTATTATGTTTTACAATACAAGGCTTAACGATGAAATTATTACTTACTCCTCAAACTGGTATAGACATTTCACCTTATTATGCAGAGCCCAATAGTAACATAAAGAGAAAAACAAAGACATAGCTATTGTAGGTCTAACCAGGTACAGTCAATAAAGGGCTAGATTCTGCCTTCTTTACAGATGCTGAGCAGAATCTTATTCCTTGATCTTGCAAACATGTATGCACATGCTTAACTTTAAGTATTTGAGCAGTCTCTCTGATGTCAATGGGACTAGCCATGTGCTTAAAATTGAACATCTGTTAGTTTACTTGGGACTAGGACTCCATAGTAAAATATTTGGGTTGTATTTCTCTTTGTGTAGTCAAATGACTGAGAAATGTTTTATCTGCCTGATCTAAAATTTATCTTCTATTAAAAAAATTTTTTTTTTTTTAAATGAAAGCTTGTTAAAAATTAGTTAGGATTTTTCTTAACAGCTATTTGTGAACTGGCTAGTTGCTTAGCGTTACTTTTTGTTAAACTGGAGTGAATCAGGCTAAAAGTATTTTGAGATATATTTATTAAAAATTCAAAATGCAATATTATAAATACCATTGCTTTTACATAAACTATTTTGTCTCCAATTCCATTTTAATGAAAACATTTTTTGGAGACTCTGGATATTATTTTTATTGCAAATCATTTATTATAATAAACCAAAATATTACAGATGTACACATATATTATTACCCAGTATGAAATGGTTTTGACAATGTACTATTTTAATAACTATTGTTAAACATTCCCATCCTTTTTAGTATTTAACTATAGCTTATATATATATATATATATATATATATATATATATATATATATATATATATATATATAAAAACCCTCAAAAAATGGAAAACTGACAGCTGTATGAATTCATTTGTAATTGTGTAAATTTAGCAATTACTGACATGCAGTTTTCAGGTTATATCACAGTCTTGAAAACTTTTTAATCCCACCTCAAGCCAGGGCCACCCAGAGGATTCAAGGGGCCTGGGGCAAAGCAATTTTGGGGGCCCCTTCCATAAAAAAAAGTTGCAATACTATAGAATACTATATTCTCATGGGGGCCCCTGTGGGACCCGGGGCAAATTACCTCACTTGCCATCCCCCCCCAGGCAGCCCTGCCTCAAGCCCCTTTAAAGAAAACCAAAAAAAGTTTTTTCGAACACTCAGAGGACTTTAAATTTTTAAACAGATCTTCACTTATGTCCCTATTTAGCAAAGCACTTACCAGTAGAGTTGGTCAGGAATTTTTCAACAAAACATTTTTTCATTGAAACCAAAACTTTTCATGGAAATGTATCAAAACTATCAGGTCCAGGATGGCATTTCTGGTCAAAACTAAGGATACCCACCCTCATCCTAATATAGCTAATCGCCTAGTAGTTAGGGTACTTTGCTGGGACATGGGAAACCCAGATGATTTCCTCAATCACTAGTTTATTGGCTATTTTACAGGGGTCTCTCTCTGAGAAAAATTTCAAAAGGTCTTTATTTTTGAAATCTCCAGTTTTCATAGAACAAGAAAACCATTTCTCACCCAGCTCTAATTAGGGGGTGAAATTCAATAATCAGTGTGAAACCAGAGATCCAACTAGATGATCATAATGATCCCTGCTGTATGCAGTGTTGTTGTAGCCATGTTGGACCCAGGATTATAGAGAGATAAGGAGGGTGAGGTAATATCTTTTATTGGACTGACTTCTACTGATGAGAGAGACAAGATTTTAAACATACACAGAGCTCTTCTCTTGTCTCTATAATGATCCAGTCTCACTTTAAAATCTATTAATAAAGCACATGTTTAACTTTAGGCATGTTTTTAGGTCCTTTGCTAAATAAGAATGTGCTTAAGCACATTGTAAACGGTTTGCCAAACTGAGGCTCTACAGATGGAGAAGTAGGGGTATAAAAGGTGGTTTTAAGTCACCTTTGTACTTTCCTAATTCTGGGCTGTTCAAACTTCTGTTGACTAGCTATGGCCCTAAGGGGTGCATGGGAAACCAGCAGAATAATCAGGCACCAAGAATCCAGCTCCTGACTTTATGCTCCATGCTATAATCTCTACATAAAATGAAAAATCCATCTGCTTTGCAACTGACTGCAGCAGAGGAAACAAAGGATCACTTTCTTTTCCATGCCTTTAGCTTCGAAGTACAACATTTAACTCCCACTTCCACATCATTCTGATAAATATCCTCAGTGTGTTACTTATGCTAAGGACCACAATGCGCCATGGTATATTTTTAAGCCTGGCTCACATGAAAGAATTGGGAGATTACAGTCATCAAGTAATGATGAAGAGATCCATTGTGTTACCATTTTCTCTTTTACCTTAGTCTTTGTTATACGAATGCCACTGTCTGTTAAGATCATTTATTTTTTCCAGATTTTACTGTGATTTTTTTAATCATGAGAATCTGAATCTATTAGGAGGCTGAGAATTTATTAAACATTAAAATCCAATGAAAATTCATTCCCATTGCAAAGACTGGAATCAGAAGAGAAATGGCATAGTGTATATTTTTGCTCAAGACAATGTTAAGATAGTAACAAGAATAGGCAGTAATAGAGCAACATTTAATCATAATACTGGGAAAGATTAGTGCAGAGGAGGAAATAGTTCAAAACGAACCTTTGTGAAAACAATACAATAGCAATTTTACATCTTAAATCTTGGGTGCAGTGGTACTTATGATGTATTGACTTCTGAAAAATAAAAATCCTCCTCTAAGCGTTGCTTAAGAACATTATATTCCCAGTATCACTTTTGCTACTTAATTGTCCCTCATAGTTGAACCTAAGTTTTATAAAGAGTTGTGCGGCTCACTAAAAGATAGGAGTTTAAAATGCTCTGCTGGCATAACTTTACAAAGTTGATCACATTTATCTCAAAGCAAAATATTTAAATACAAGATTATTAAAGCTATGTAAAAATATAATGTTAAAAGAAATCATATTCTGACATCACACGTTCTACAAGTAAAAAAGAATGTTCACTTTGACATCATCATTTGTATTAATGAGGCAGAATAGAATATGGCAAAATAAAAAACCCGGTAAATTTAACCTCTTGCAGTGTGGGGTAAGAAATAATGAAGAATGTTTATGAAAATATAGCAAAATAATGTGTACTGTGACAGTATAAAAGAAATCACAGAATAACAATCATGTTCTAATAGTCAAAGAAGGGAGAATTCTGTGCTGATTTACTGTATGATAAATATGACATGACAGAAGACCATCCACTAACCAAATCTTTACATACTTATGTCAGTAACTCTCTTTTGGAGTATTTGATAGAGCTGAACCCAGGCTTTTTTCCCCAACTTTTTTTTCTGATGCCCACCATGAATGTATTATCTGAGAACCAATGTCCCAAGTCCCATATCCCATAAGAAGTTACCTTCCATGTTTAGCCATAGTTTGTGTCTAGTTTCAAAATGCCAAGATTCTGCTCCAATTGTTTATTGATAATAACTTGTGTCTATTAGACGGCACCTGGCCAAAGAGGACTGAAGATTAATTGCTATGTGCCTTTCCTTGGGTTTTTACACCATATTACTACCTTAATACTCTATTTTTACAAAATAAGTGCAAATTTTCAAATCTATAAAATCCAGGAAGTAAAGGGGAGAGACAGAAGAATATGTTAATGTTACCTATATAGTTCCCTTTTTCAAAGCCTTCCTGGCCCTGCCATTTGTATACTATTGTGTTTTGGTCTCCCTGAAAAGATATAGGTATCAACATTGACCATTGCTGTAGATGAAGGCAGTGGCCTATGTTGCATCTGACTCAATTCAACATCTGAATGCTTTCATAATGAGGAAAATGCAACAAATTTCTTCCTAAATTAAGAAAGCAAAGCAAAGCAAACACTACACATTTACCTTAAATCTCCTCTATGGATTTTATTTGAAGTGTAAATATGACTAAAATATTACTACTGAGTGTTGGCCAAGTCATTTGTGAGCCTATAAACTTTGATTGATGGATACTAGAGAAGAAGGACTGAAAGATCTCGTACCTGACGATGATGTACTGAGTGACTCATGATGGTTTACGAGGATGTTTAAAGCCTTAACAGCACTGCTTGTTTCTATGTAAGAGCTGATTTTATTACTTGGACCAAAGGCCACTGACATTTTGATTCCATAAAACATACATATATCTATCCGAGCAGGTTTATTTTTCAGAATATGAAAAGTCACAATTAAGCCTGTGGGCAAACATTGTTGAACTGAAATAAAAACATTTCTATGAGAAAAATGATGTGATTATGGTAGAAAGGAGAAATGTAAAAGATGTCAGAGATGTATAGCATCTGTTAACTGGTCTACAGTACATACTGTACTCCTGTCACTTTAAAAAGTATGGTGGATATCTGACATCCACTGTCCCATGTGACATGGAATCCATCAAATCCATCTATAGAAGGCATGTTCAAATATCCATTAAAAATTGCAAACACAGGCTCAAATGCAGCTGTGGGCACCTGCTTTTAGAACAATGGCCAATACTCTTGAATGGGCAGGATGAAGGAGGTTTAAAATGTATATCTCTATATGCTTTATTTTCTCAACAAAATACACTTAAAATCTCTCTCTCTCTTTTGTACTGGAACCACTTTTAGATCACAAAGAGAGTTTCCTGGGTTTCCCAGGGCTCTTTAAAATCCTGCATGTTGGAGTTCCTTATGCTTGAAGTGAAATCACTTGGCTAGTGAGAGGTACAATTTCAAAGTGCTGGAGGTACCACTAGGGCAGTGTGAGATACCAATAAAAATGTTTGAAGTTTCAGGGTTTTGCACATCATATGATTTTCACAAAAATTGATTTTCCACTTGACATGATTCTAATTTAAAATGATACGTTCAGATAAATACATCTGCTGACATGAAAACTGATGCATATATATTTTGATGCAAAAAAATATGAAATGTTGTAGGCACAATCCCACAAAAAATGAAAGGTTTTAATGAAAAGCACACCACACATTTTTACATGCATGAAGTCCATGCCTCACTTCTGGACACAAAAGTGTCTTTGCACGGAGACAGAGTTCAGGATCCATCACACCTGTGTACTACCAGATTGCTATATGGGCCAAGAACCTGACTTGGAATGGCTAGAAGTATTCCAGATGTGACATCAGTTCCAAATCCTGAGCATAAAGTTCTTTGACTTTGTGTAAAATGTCACAAGCTCGCAAAGATCTGGCTTTCCTTCAGTCATTCATTATGTTAAAAAACTGCATTGTCTGGTTGTCAGCCATGTCGCTTGGATGGAAATATCCCAGTACAACATGCTCTCAAGCTCTCCACCAACACATAAAAGGGTACATGCCCTGACCCTACCTGGTGCCGCCACCCCAGATATCCATGCATTTGCAGGACTGAGCCAAATCTGGGCTCTTCATTGTATGATGCCTGCTGAGTCACCAACGAACATGGTCACTGTGACTGGAGGAACAGTCCTTAGTAGGACCATAAGTGTTTGATTTGAGGTATCAGTGAACCTGCCGAGGCTCAAAGGTGGGTGCTTTGCATGACAAAGACACAAAATGAAGCACATAAAAAGTTATTCACACAAGAAACTTGTGCAATCCATTCCTTCACTGTGAATAACTTTTTCTATAAACCTCAGTTTCATGATTTGATATTTCAGACAGTTTTCAACATGGAACATGAGGAGACATCAAATTTCTGTCAAAAGTAGGTGATTTTGGGAATTAAACAAATGACATCCCTCAAAATGAGGGACATTGGAAAGAGATCTAGAGGCAACCCTTTCATGTATTGGCATTCTGTGTGGCTTTCCAAATAGGGTGACATTATTCTCAAACACATAGTGTTGGATGAAGTGTGCAATGGATGAGGATAGCAGGTACACAGGGTTAAATCCTGTGGCCATTGCACTTGTCTGTGGTTTGGAATACACTTACAGCTACTCAGTGCTGTTTTTCTTACAGTTGTTAAGACCTCTGGATCCACATAATTATACTACCCTTCATACTGACCTATGGACAACCCAAAGATCCCATCCATGAAATACATAGATTGAAAAGGTGCCTTGCAAAACTACTTCTCCCACATCACATTAAATATTTAGTTTACATGATGCAGAGAGCCTTGACCAGAAAATCCTTAAAGTGAGGTTCATCCAGAATGAACATTCCATCATAACAGTGGATAGCAGCAGGCATCTTAAATCTCCCTATAGTAAGCCAGCAATAGAAGAGTTTGTTGCCAGACCGCACGTTGGCATATTCTTTTTTCAATCTACTGCACCCTTAACACAACCATGATAGGCAAATATACACACATCTTTCCCAAAATAATTGTACTCCTATGGATTCATTTTTGAAATGTATTAGAAGTCAATCATGACTGGCTTCTGCAGGAATCATGCTGCTAAAATCTTATACACTATTTTGAAAACATATCCCTCACAGTCTTTGCAAATTGGCTTACTTCCCTTTTCGGGGGGGGGAGGGGGTGTGTGAATGCAATCTCAACACCATATCTAAGTGCTATGGCAATCATTAATAGTTATCAGGTTATGTGAACAGATTATATAGAAACAAGTGTCCCCATAAATGTGTATACAGTGGAGTCCATGATTTAGTTTTCAATTCCACAAGCTGTGTTCCTTCATTCCCATGAGATCCACTGATCACTCAGGATTGTGTTTTGGGGCAATTGCGCCATTTTTGCACTGACTCATTATTTTGTAAGTGCCAACAAGCAGCCCATTCTGTATTACATGCCTGCAGGTCCCTGCATTCTGTTTTTAATGCTGACATAGGCGGCGAGTTATATGGGCCCACGGTGCCCATGCTCCACCAATATTCAGGAATGTGTGCCTAGCTTCACCAATGTTTGGGCTTATATTTTCAGAGCCGTCCCATCCATAGGATGCACCGGGACAACCGCCCCACGCTTCAGGGGGATGTGGGGTCCAGGGCAGACTGGGGAGCTAGTGGGGAACTAGCTGGCACTGGCAGCAGCAAGCAACACGGACCCAGCCTGCCCTGCTCCATTCTTCCCTGCCTGTTGCTGCCCCTGTTCCACCCTGCCTTTCCCCACTCTACCTCTTCCCCCAAGCCCCTGCTCTGCCTCCTCCCGCCCCTGCTCTGTCCGACTCCTCCAGAGTGATCGGGGAGCCAGCAGGGCAGGGCAGAGCAGGCTGGGACCGGGTCACTCGCTGCTGCCGGTGCCAGGCCACCCACTCACCCCCCAGGCAGCCCTGGACCCTGCATCCCCCTGAAGCATGGGGCCCCCCAAATCGCAGGGGCAGTTGCCCCGGTCCATCCTATGAATGGGATGGCTCAGCTTGGACCCATTCTGGGCACCACCAAAAATTATACAAACCTGGCACCCATGAATGCTGGCCAAAGCTAGCTTGTTTTGATATCACTCGTGCTCAGTGGGCAGTCTAGTCAGGATGGTTGATGGCTCCCTGGAGTGTCATAGCTCCCACAGTGCTCAAAGTTGCAATGTATTAGCCTGAACACAAATATGAACTTAAAAGTGTACACAAAGTATTTATTTAGATAATACATGCAGATACATTTACCCATTTCCTAGAAGTATTTAAGTACGGTAACTGACGTACATGCTGCACAGTCAGACTCACTGATGCACTTAGTGTTTTCTTGTTATGAAAAATTAGACTTGATTTATTTTTATAAAAATATGAACAAGGGGACAATTTTTCTTAGAAGGATAAAATATTCAAAAACAAACATTTGTTTCTCTTAGATACATAAAGGTTTTTAAAGCATCAGTTTACATAACCACTTCCCCTAGATATCTAGTCCTTAAAACATCCATTTTAAATCACTTCTGGTTGTGAGTTGCTGATCCTTGAAATATCCTTGTTTCAATGTCACAGGGTAGGTGTCCATTTGCCTTTCTTTACAAAAAAAAAAAAAAAAAGTAAGTAAGTAATGCTGTGGCTTTTGAGATATAGCAATATGACGCAAAGTGACAAATAGGACAATATGTCACAATGAAATATGCTATATTACAGCATAATGCAATGCTGATACCTAAAGAATCTATAATATGAATCTTATAAGAAAAACCTTACTGCTGTACTTGAGTCCAGGGATTTTTCTGATAGATTAAAAGGCTACTGTTACAGCCAACTTTAACAAGGATAATCATTTATTTATAGTTTATACATGGTCATGTATTTTTGCTGTATTCTTTTTACAATGATGTCTGAGTCAGGATTTGTGTGTGTTTATAAATAGACTTTTTTAATATTAGCTCACTCCTCTTTCCTGATGGTATCACTCAATGATATCACAATGTAGTGTTGTGTTTCCCATTTCAACACAATGGAAAGGACTGTGGCTTCAGGAGCAATGAACTGTTTCATCAGGAACTACAGGCTTATTAAAAAAAAACAGAGGCCCTGATTCTTGAGTCTGTCCATGTTCCACTTGGCATACCTCCACTGAGATGAAAGTGAACGGAGGCATAAAACAGCCCTGTGAGAGGACTGCAGCGGGGAAAAGCCAGGCTGTTGGGGGGAAGTAGCCACAGGTGGGGCCATGTCCCAATCAGGCCACAGCTGGCCCTATAAGAGGGTTGAAGGCCAGAGACTAAGAAAAACACACACACTCTCTAGCTTACTTGAGAGAGAAGGACATGGCTGCCTGGGAAGCTGAGAAGGGTATCTAGGGTGGAGTGGTCCTGGGGGGAGGGCAGAGGGAGCTAGGAAGCTCTGGCCTAGCAAAGCCCCTGGCTGCAGGCCAAGTTAAGGGCCCACAAAGGTACTGGGGCTGCAGAGGGGCAGCCCAGATATAGGCAGAGGCAACTCCCATTGCCGATGAGGAGTGGTTTATAGACTGCAGTCCGTCCCAGGGAGCAGGGGCTAGATGATGACTGGCAGTACCACTGAGGCAAGGTGGGGATAGAGGGTTGGGGGTTCCCCTGGGTGGGAAGACCCAGATTGTGGGTTACTGCTGGGGGCAGAACCCCAGCGTCAAAGGGCATCGGGGTCCGGGAGGGACATGGGGCCCAGCAGCAGGAGAGACACCGGTCTGCAGAGGGCGTTCCAGGCTGGAAGAGCTAATTCTCAGGGCGACCAACGGGAGAGTCATCGCTTCACTACAAGTGGTGGAGAATGCGGGCATAAGCGGTCTGCCCCTGATACAAGGGGCAAGGGCAAGGACTGTGGGACTATTGGACAGATCCGAGACACGTGCAGAACCAAAAGTGGAGACAGAAAGATGGACTGGTGTTGGAGAGTCTGTGTGGCCCGGCTTGCCAAGCAGCAAACGAGACTGTTTCAGCTGCTACGGGAGAGGGTACACAGACCTCAGCGGGAGCCAGGCACCTGGGGCAGGAGGCTGGTGCCAAGGCAGAAGAACTGTTGGGCCTGTGGGGAACCAAGGCACAGGAAGAGGGAATGTCCCTATGGGACTTGCAGGGCCCAGGCTAGCCCTGAAGGAAGGGCTATGCCAGAGACAACTGTGGAAGGGACAGAGTGCCCCCTGTGAAGTCAGCAGGGGGGGCTCCAAACTTGTTGGGCCTGTGGCGAGCCTGGGCACAGGAAGAGGGAATGCCCCTATAGAACTCACAGGGCCCGGGCTAGCTCAGAGGTGGCCAAAGGAAGGCACTGGATGTGCTTCCTGTGCCAAAAGGGGGGCCATGTCCAATGGCCATGCCCCCAGAGAAGGAGGGGGAGGCCGGAGGATCGGGCTGGGTCTGAAACTGCCCCGAAGGAGGGGTTAGTGAGGACCGGGACCCTAGAAAGGAGATTGTCTGGGGCAGAGAGACCCCAGACAAAACAGGGAACCCACGCGAGAGCTGAGAGGGCTACGGTGGGGACCCAGACTGTATTAGAAGGAAGCAGGTGGCTCCATATAGTGGAGAACCTGCAGCAAGAGAAGAATTCCCTGCGGGCCCAGCTGCGAGGGAAGCTGGGGCGATAGGGAGTCTCCCCCCACCGTGAGTATTCTTAAAGGGGAGGGCAGGTAGTGGGGTGGTCACCCCCTTCCTGCCCTGAAGAGCATAAAACAGCCCTGGGAGAGGGCTGCAACAGGGAAAAGCCAGGCTGATTGGGGGACGCAGCCACAGGTGGGGCCACACCCCAATCAGGCCACAGCTGGCCCTATAAGAGGGCTGAGGGCCAGAGGCTAAGAAAAACACACACTCTCTAGCTTACTTGAGAGAGAAAGACATGGCTGCCTGGGAAGCTGAGAAGGCTGTCTAGGGTGGAGCAGTCCTGGGGAAGGGCAGAGGGAGCTGGGGAGCTCCGGCCTAGCAAAGCCCCAGGCTGCAGGCCAAGTTAAGGGCCACAAAGGTACTGGGGCTGCCCAGATATAGGCAGAGGTAGCTGGTCCAACCCCCGTTGTCGATGAGGAGCGGTTTATAGACTGCAGTCCACTCCAGTGAGTGGGGGCTAGATGATGACTGGCAGTAGCCACTGAGGCAAGGTGGGGAGAGAGGGTTGGGGGTTCCCCTGGTTGGGAAGACCCAGATTGTGGGTTACTGCTGGGAGCAGAACCCCAGCATAAAAGGGCACCGGGGTCCGGGAGGAACATGGGGGCCAGCAGCAGGCGAGACACCAATCTGCAGAGGGCGCTCCGGGCTAGAGGAGCTAATTCCCAGGACAACCAGCAGGAGGCACTGCACCAGTGAATCATCACTTCACTACAGAGGCTTTAAGACATTATTGCATTGCTATTATTGTTGGGCTATCTAGGGTCTAATCTGGACACTAGGACAGGTTAGAGAAGTTTCAAGTCTCCTCTAAATTGCATTCAGCTACTGCTACCGCAAGGGGTCATTGTGACAACCGAGAATAGCTAGAACATAGTGGTGCTCTGGTCTCAGCCCTTTTTCCCAGTCAGGTCACCACTACATTTCCCACACTGAGGGCTGTGAGAAGATGTAGGTATAGCATCACCCTCTGCACTCTGTGCCTCTGGAGGAACATTAGAATGTCTCCTGAGGGCTGAATCCCAGTTGGTTCATGGCCTCCTTATAGAACCAGAACAGCTTAATTGAGGACATATACTGTACCTATGAATCACGCCCATATTTTTAGTACAAATAGCAGGCAATCAGAAATGAGAGGAAGCAGGTCCGCTGACAGGGGGTGGGCAAAGGGGGCAATTGCCCAGGGGCCTGGGTGATTTAAAAGGGCCCAGGGCTCCTGGCCGCTGCCACCACTACTACAGCAGTGGCGGCAGCGGCCGGAAGCCCCGGGCCCTTTTAAATCGTCTGGGTGGAGCACGAGGCTCCTAGGCGAGTGCGGGGTGGCAACCGATCCAGGCCCTGTGCTTTGGGGGGCCCCGAGGACTGGCATGATTGGCCAGAGTGGTTGTTCCCAGAAGTGATGGGTTGTCCTGGAAGTGACAGATACGTGACTTCCTTCCTGGGCCCCGCACTCCCCTGGAGCCCAGAATTGCTGTCGGTGGGCCTGAAAGGAAGTGTATAAAACTTTAAAGAGTTTTAATTAAATATTACTTTGGGGGACGTTTTCTCAAGTGTTTCAAATGCAATATATCACAGCTATCATAGTGTATATCTATCCATACATAAATGCTAAATTAAGAGAATGGTCAAGTTATACGGTTAAGAAATCAAAGAAATTAAGGAAATGCCAAAGTTAAAATTGCATGTGTCACCTTAAACCTGCCCTTTGTTTGTATTACAGCAAAGTCCTTAATTATGTGATCATATGTTTTTTCTTTTGCTCTCCTATGTCCCCAATTCCCATTCCCCCCCCCCTCCCCTTTTTATCCTCCCTTTGTCCAGAAAATGCCTCTGGTTCAGAGCTCCAACTTGTATGATTTTAAAATCAAGAGTGTTTTACAGATAGAAAATATATAAAAAATTCACAACTGTACTAAGAATATGGAATTCATCTGCACACAAGGATTCCCAAATTACCCATGATGAAGTCACCCGTATCTCATCAAGATAAATTCCAATACACTTATGATAAATTCCCTGCACACTGGAAAAGAATACATAAGAGCTGAACTCTTCTCTGACATTTATCTTCTCTTGTGAGGAGGGATAACTCACAAGTACTGTAGTCACAAGTGAGTTATTATATCTCTCCTCACAAGCAAAGATAAATGTCACAACAGAGATGAGCCATCATGTACATATGCTGTAAATGTATATATGAGTATATAAAACACGATAAATATTTCTTTTCCCTTCCTGATTTTCAGGATTGAAATTGCTTTTGATTGCAGCTACTGAAAATTAAAAGGTTTTGGAAATTGATGTTGAAGTGGCAGGGTTCAAATAGGACACTTTAACAATGTATTATATCATTAATAAAATAACTATAAAAATAATCCCTGTGCTTGTGTTTCAGAGTCTAGTGATTAGGCCAGTAGTCTGGGACCTGTGAGAACCAAATTCAGTTTCCAGCGCCAGACTTTTTGTGACCCTGGGCCAATCACTTAGTCTTTCTGTGCCTCAGTTCTCCACCTGTAAAATGGGGATAATCCACTTTGCTACCTCAAAGGCTGTTGAAAGGATAAATGTATTATAGCTTGAGAGGTGCTCAGGTACTATGGTAATGGGGGGGGGCATTATATCCAGGAGTAAGACATAAATCTAGATTTCTAAAAACAGAATTTACCCAATGAAGAAAATCTACAAAATATTTTCAACACCCTCCTTCTCCCCCCTCCTCCCAAATAGATGTAAAATCTCAGGGTGAAGCTGAGGTTTTAAGTATGATATGTGGAGAAACTGAGGCCTATTCAGTTCTCCCTTCTCATCCAAAACTCCCACAGGCTTCAGCAGGAGTTCTGCCTAGCTGGGAAGTCAATAAGAGACTTAAGATCACTAAGCCTTTGCAACTACTTTTACTTCCTGCGCCTGCCATCTCCCCTTTTTCTCCCACAGGAGAAGAGAAAATAGTTTTCTTCCACCAAAATAATTTTTTTTTGGTCACAAAATAGAAAAAAAAATCAAAATCAAAAAGCTTCTATTTTTAATGAAAATATGCTTTCCATTTTGACAAGCATTAATCTTAATCCATTGCTGCTTTGAGCAGTGTTAATTAACTATTGTCCAAAAAAAAAAAAAAAATCACAGCAGGGTGGCAAAATACAAAGTGTTCCTGTACACATAAAAAGGCCATGTGCAAACTGTGTGCATATGTGGGTAAGCTTCATCTCATAAGAAAGAGAGCTTGGAAAAATATGTGTTTGTTTCTCTACACAGTGGCCCTTTACAGGTGGTGAGATATGTGCATGTATTTTTAAATAGAGCAGCTATATCTGCAGGTTTTTCAATGGGTTGCTGGTCACACCCACTCCTAGTTACCACAAATATTTTCACTTATGACTAGATGGATATCATTTAATTTATGTAAAATATGTAGTACATTTTTGTATAACCTGAAATGTCAGCTCCGAGCTTCTAGAATGTATCCTTGTATTCTTTATTAAAGTGAAAATTTAAGGACTCATGATTTCCTTTATTTATAATAAGGATTTTGAGAGGATTTGCAAAGGAGACTGCGCACCTCAGAAATCAGAGCTAGATAAGCAATGCTAAAATGATTGCGCAGATGCGTTTTCAACATGCTGCAAATTGATTTAACTAGATTCAGTTTCTAAAGCCAGAAGGGACCCTTATGATCATCCAGTCTGACCTCGTAACACAGGCCATAGAACTTCCCCAATAGAACTCCTAGAGCACATATTTCAGAAAAACATCTAAGCTCGATTTAAAAAAATTGTCTGTGAGGAGAACTAAGATTTATTGTTTTACGGGGGCTTGATCTGGTAACCTTTTCTTTTACAAACCTAAAAGAATACACATTTGGTAACTTTCAGAGCAAGAAATTCTCATGTCATTTACTTATTACATTTTGGAGGGTCACCACTGAAGAGCAAAATTTCAGCCTTACATTTGAATGACATTTTTAAGAAGTACATGTTATAAATAGAATACCATAAGAGTTTCTTTTTTCATTCTGTAACACATACTGTATCAAATCTTCCTGATCATTCCATTACGTACAAAGTTTGTTATTTTATATATATATATATATATATATATATATATATATATATATATATATATATATATAAAATGTGTGTGTGTGAGATTCTGCACACACCTCACATATACAGTGCCAATATCCATGTGATAAGTTTCAAAGTCTGTAATGACAGCCTTATCTGCTTTCTGCCTACTAATCTATATTCCCAGGACTACTCTAAACATTCCAAAATTTCCAGCACCTGCAAACAGAAGCCACAAACCAAAAAACATGCTAGAAAAACGTTTCCTTTTCTTCCTTCAAATGCGGATGAACTCCCACCTTCAACTTAAAAAAGTTACACGTGTTTGAGGTTCAGGACAAGAATTGAGGTGTTGTGGACTATTGACAGTTTTAATGTCTGACACAGCCTGATCCATCAAGACTAAAATTCAAACCACTGGAAAAGGGGGGATACACAGCTGTTCAAAATAACCCATCATTTGCTTCTAGCTCTGTGAGGTCCTGAGTTATTAGACTGTAATATTGTAACATTATTCTCTCCCCAAAACTGTTTAAGGAATTTGAAAATTTTAAAAATGGATTAGCTATAATTTCCCCCTCTTTCTGAGGCCTATAAGATTAGACTTACCAGCGTGATGACTAAGACACCTAATTTTGACAGAAGAGGGATTTGAAATATAGGACTGTGATGGGACGTGCCTCACCACTGCAGTGCCTCCTGCTGGCTGTCCAGGGAATTAGCACTGTACCCTCTTCTGGTGGTGTCCTGCCTACTGTCACCTCTGTTCCTGGACTCACATCACTCCCAGGACTGCGGCATCCTCTTCAGTGACACTGCCCTCTGGCTGTGCCACACTCCATGTTCCCCCACCTTCCAATGGGAACCTGCAGTTTACTGTCCAGCCACTCCCTCCAGTGGCAAACTGCAATTCACTGTCTAGCCACTTCCCATGTGGCTCCAGCACCCTCCTTGCCCTTGTGTCAGGGCCTCGATCTGCAACCCCCAACAGCCAGCCAGGAGCTGTCTTTTGCTTTCTCAGCCTCTGTTGGCAACACTGCTCTGTCCAGGGTGCTGGCAGTTCTCTCAGCTCTTCAGGGACCCAGCTCTCCCTCCTCTGCCTTGCAGCTCCCTTTTCATATGGGCCTGCTTTGCCCTGATTAACTGCCCCTCTCAGCCTCTCTCTGATCGGCTGCCTCCCACTCAGCCTCCCTAGGGCTGCTTTTAACCCCTTTTCTGCCAGTGTGGGCAGGCGCCCCATCACAAGGACAATAATTTTTTTTAAATGTTCAAAAACATTGTCCCATTTTTTACCCCCCTGGTAAAACACATAGCATTTACAAAATTCATATAGAGTGGTATTTAGGGTTTACTGTTATCAGTCTGGGATGTGGTGTACAGTAATCATTCTAGATCCAAGAGGCTTGAAAGAGATCATCTTTATTCATGGATACTGTTCCAACTGCCTTTGCATGACAGAACATGGGCTTCTACAGCACCCTTCCCCCAGACTTACTGCCTGCAAAGATAAACCACTTAACGGTACAATTGCCAATACCACAAGGATATGTTCACATGCTGAGATAGATGTGAAAATAGAGCTATAGTCAGACTGTTACCATTCATTAACTTACTGCTCAGAATATCCACTTTGCTGAAGAGAGAGGCACCATTCATGATACCAGCTATGTAGGACCCACAATGAAAGAAACTTCAGGTTTGATGCTGCCCCCAGTGAGCTCAGTGGGGACAAGATCAATCTCTTTTTTCTCAAATAGTTGCTACTCTATTTTAGTATGAATTTATTTTCAAAAGAACAACGACTATGAATTTTCAGAGTGCTAAGGAAAATTAATGCAGCTTGCTTTTATAGCAAATGGCAAAATGAATGGCCTAAAATGACAAACCTTACAGACTATTTAATTGCTGTCACTGACAGTATATGAAGAGTACCAAATCATAAATCAGTTAAATACAACTGTAATGTAGCAAAGAATTTTCTGTATACACTGAAATTCTCACTTTTCCCTTTACTTTCTCGTTAGACTTTATTCAGTCTTCTATTTCTATATTACAGTAAAAGCTCTGTTATCCAACATGTTGGGGAAATGGGGAGTGCCAGTTTATTGAATATTCTGGTTAATTGAGAGTTATATTTTATGAATGGAATACCAATTTTCAAAGAATTAGAATACAATAAAATGAATAAAGTATAAAATAGTATACAGGTACTTACCAATCCAGTAGTAGCACTGCACTGCAGAGTGGTTGGTTTCTTGAAGCACTTAGGTGTATACAGGTCAAGTTTTCTATCAGTAGGTTATCTTCTGACACTACATATCACTATGGGCAACGCACGGCGTAAAGCCAGATCACTAAACATACACTTAACACTAAAACTATACTGAACATATTTAATCTTTTTTTGATGATTCAGAAGACACTTCAGAATATTGCAGTGCCTCAGGTCATCATTATCAACATCAATTAGCATTGTAGATGTAGAAGGTATAGGAGATTGGGCTGAATCTGTAATGACCCTATGACATGCCCCGGAAGCTGCTTTTTTGAATAAAGACCTGGTATGAGCTTGCTTGTTTGTCTTCTGCCTCTTTTGCATAAAAGTAGAATGCAGAATGTGCTGGGCAGTATACTAGTCCCAGTTACTAGATTGAAGATTTGTATTGAGAGAGATCAAAAATGCCAGTTAATTGAGCTTTCTGGTTTATTGAGTGCCAGATAACAGACCTTTTACTGTATTTTATAGTAGTTACACGTTAGAAAGCACAGTGAGCTACTCCATGTGGGCAGCAGTGTATGAATGTTGCTCGATTGTGTTTTATCATATTCATGATTCACACAAGTTAACTGCTGCTGACAATTGTATTCTAACAACACTAAAACAGACAATTTCAGAAGCAAAGCTGAAGTTCAGGACTCCACAGACATGTTACACGTGCTCTAAACCCAAGAGTGACATATTCAATCTTCTGATCAATTCGATAGCCTGACACCTCGTATATACACTAGTGCAAATGTATTCTACTTGATTTGCTGATTTTAAAGTAAACGGTAAAACACTCCAGATTTGTGGCATAACATATTGATAAAAGGCACATCATATTTGGTATGTTCAATAAGTAATCCATTCAGCCTTTTATAAGCCAATAACTTAGCAATTTACATATACATCCCAGCTCATATAGATAGATAGCCACAACAATCCGAAGGACTGAATAAATGAATATTCTTCAAAAACTTTTCATTAACTTGTTAACATAGCTATGGATCAATACATAACTCTTCTATGTGCAGGAGGATAGTGAATTTTAACAAAGTATAATGAAAAGGGGAAGAGAGAGTTTGGAATGACCTATACTTTATATATGTAAGTGCTTGTTTAAAGACTAATGAAAATTGACCTTTCCTGAAGGGAAGATTCTCAAGACGATGCCAGTAAATCAAGGATCTGCACTTAAGACAACTTTGTTCCTTGAGCATTTTTTTCTCAGAACATGCAGGAGCTTCACAATATCTGAAGGATCACAGAATTATTTTCAGAACACGCTATATACAGGGGATGTATCCATATACTAAACAATGTATTCAATGTGCCATGTGGATAAAATCCTGACCCCATTAACATCAATGTATGTTACAATCTATGGATGTACATTTAAAAGAATGTAGCAGAATTTAGTACATAATCAAATCTATAAAGTGCCATTCACACCTATGGCTCTATATAAATGAGTCAGCTAGAAGAGCTTCCTCATAGCCTCAAGCTTCGAATAAGAGCAGAAGCTGTTGGCCAACCACCATTATTCACTTCAGTTTTATATCACATATATTGCATCCCTAACATGCATTGAATGGTGCATGATTCTGATTACTGTGAACTGTATATTTAAATACGGAGTGCTCACCTGTGTGCTAAAGGATTCATAGATTTTACTTCAAGAAACGACTATTATGATCATCTAATCTGATCTCTTGCATAACACAGCATATACCTTTTAGAAAGACATCTAATCTTGATTTAAAGACTTCAAGCATTGGCAAATCCACTACATCCTTTAGTAAAATGCTCCAATGGTTAATTGCTCTCACTGTTAAAAATGTGCATCTTATTTCTAGTCTGAATTTATCTGGCTTCAGCTTTCAGGCACTGAAATATCATTATGCCTTTGCCTGCTAGATTAAAGAGCTCTCTACGATCAGAAATCTTCTCCCTATGTAGGTACTTATACACAATGATCAAGTCACCTCTTAACCTTTGTTCTGATAAGCTATATAGATTGAACTTCTTAAGGCTCTCACTGGAAGGCATGTTTGCCGGATCTCAAATCATTCTTGAATTTTAAAGAGTGAGAAACACATTAAGCTACTTTCCATAGAATTTTTTTCCTTTAAAAAAAAAATCTTTCATTGCTTTTTTGAACAATTGAAAGTATATGTTTTTTCATACATGGAACAAAACAACACCCAGCAATTAGATCATTGTTCTACTTTTTGAAAACATCCTTTAAAAAAATATCCCACAAAATGTTTTGTTTGAAAAAAATCTAGTTGGAAGCTTTGTGCTTTTGTGACCAGTTACAATAAGTTGCGTCACCACAATATCTCCCTTCTCACCTCCAGGAAAGCCAAAGTCCATGCACATTCATTCTAATCTTATGACTCACTCTCTGATTTTCATTTACAAACACTGCTCTATTTGCCAGATATGAACATTTCAGATATAAGCAAAGTACAAAACTTAGTATAGCCAGCAGAAAGTACAATAAGTTCAAAGAAATTGAACTCCTACACATTTTGTACAAAATACATATGCTCTATATATCACTGGAAAAATGAGGAGCAGTACATTTTTTACAAAGCTGGATTTTGTTTGGAGTTTAATGGCCACTGCATTAGAAATCCTATCTACACTTTTTGATGTTTTGAACTACAGTTCTATGTTTTCCCTAAAATATAGCAGTTATTCACATTAGTGCTGTATTTCAGACAGCATATTGGCAGGTTACCTGCCCAAAGTTAAATATTATTTTCAACATCATTTAGAAGGGAAAAGATGCTCAAGTATTGTTTAATAGTACAAATGATTGTTGTTCACACTTACAAAATTCTGGTTTCTCTTTAAGAGAGGTTCCAAGTTTTCCAGGCCCCCCTTCCTCCTCTTTGCCCTCTTCTACTGCTTATGTGTGTGGCAGATTTCTCTCCTCCCGGACCCTACCCATCTGTGTGTGATGGGCTGACCATGGAAGGAAGTGGTTCCTTTGGATTTGGAAAGGTGGATTTCATGGTCAGTTAATCAGCAATAACTTTTTTCACTGAAGGCCAATGTCATGGGGTGGTTCTCTGAAAGTCTCTCTTGCCTTAAAAAGAACAGGAGTACTTGTGGCACCTGAGAGATTAATAAATTTATTAGAGCATAAGCTTTCGTGGACTACCGCCCACTTCTTCGGATGCATATAGAGTGGAATAAATATTGAGGAGATATATATACACACATACAGAGAGCATAAACAGGTGGGAGTTGTCTTACCAACTCTGAGAGGCCAAGTAGGAGAAAAAAAACTTTTGAAGTGATAATCAAGATAGCCCAGTACAGACAGTTTGATAAGAAGTGTGAGAATACTTACAAGGGGAGATAGATTCAATGTTTGTAATGGCTCAGCCATTCCCAGTCCTTATTCAGTCCTGAGTTGATTGTGTCTAGTTTGCATATCAATTCCAGCTCAGCAATCTCTCGTTGGAGTCTGTTTCTGAAGTTTTTCTGTTGTAATATAGCCACCCGCAGGTCTGTCATTGAATGACCAGACAGGTTAAAGTGTTCTCCCACTGGTTTTTGAGTATTATGATTCCTGATGTCAGATTTGTGTCCATTAATTCTTTTGCGTAGAGACTGTCCGGTTTGGCTAATGTACATGGCAGAGGGGCATTGCTGGCACATGATGGCATATATCACATTGGTAGATGTGCAGATGTATCTTGCCTTAGGTACAGACCACACTCACTCCAGGCCACCTTCACTACCACCATGCTTTATTACACTGTTCTAGCAGGCCATTGCCTGTAGTACTATTTACAACTCCCAGTCAACTCCCCACCTCTTGCTTCTGGGGAAAAAGGGAACGGTACTAGCAGCAGCCAGCTCCGCCTTCCTTCTGGCTCTCCACCGCTTCCCCCAAACAGGACCAAGGTACTGTTGTGAGTAAGGTATTGCAATCTGAGCCTAAAATAGCACTTACCAGGTCTAAGTGCTTTATAGAATGAGCCAAGAATTAGAAGTTAGAGATGGAAAACACCAATTCCATCATCGTTCTCTGTCACAGAAGAATCAGCTACAACAGTCACAATTCAATATTTAATATCAAGAATTAACCAAGGAATGAAAGTTTAGTTGTTTTAGCCATACAGTGGTGGAGCATATACTGTGTAAAGGCAATTTTAATCCTTTTTTTAAACATTTGAAGGGAATCTCCAAGTCTCAATTCCGTCCAATATATTTTTTAAAAAATCCTATTGTTAGAAATACAACCTATGGCCCCAGTTCTGCAATTAAATGTGTACATTTCAATGTGGCTCCACACAGGTGCATGCTCGTACACAGAGACTTGCAAGCTCAGGGATTAAGTAAAAGAGGTTAGAGGGAAAAATATTTTCTCTCATTGAGTCCACTCCCACCCCTCACTTCCCTCCAGTTTGTTTACTTCATGCATTGACTGCTCCTTCTAAATAGTCAGTTTTACTGTCTCACCACACACACAGTTCCCTCAGTTTTTATTTTTTATTTTTTTAGTGTTTTGGTCAGCAACATGGAACTGAACATATTTTTTTTAAATAGGCAAATGCATCTGTAAAATTACAATAAACAGTTGGTGTGATCCTGGGAATCCCTAAATCCCAAATTGCAGAGGGTCAACCATACTCTAACTGGTCTCAGGCCTGACACACTCATCACTGCCAACACACTGTTGTCATATTATGTCTCTAAAAGGTGTCATGTAAGGTGTCATGTGTAAACCGGTGACACACTGGTCCCAAAAATCATTGTGTGATGTATGTACAGGTTATGTACAAAGAGTTATGTGTGTGTGTGCTGAAAAATATGTTCTTAAAATGCATTTGGGAGGCAGTGCATATACCTAGCTTGCCCAAGACAAAGAAATGTGTATTTTTTTCTTTGACCGGCTTGATTACTGGCAGAGGACACTGAAAGTACATTTACATATAAGATAAACAAAGCTATCAAGCAACATCTTAGCGAGCACACCGAGGGAAAGAGTCTGCACCCCAGCAATCCTTCTTGGCTCTTGAGGCAGAGACAATTGACTTTGGGTAATATAAGGGGAGCAAAGGGAAATCTTAGCTAGTCATCATTTAGGAAACAGAGCCCTCTGGTTCTATGAACATTGGGTCCCCTGGCCTAGAGGGCTGGAGATGCTGGTAACTTGATGTACGAAAACTGCATAGGCAAAGATTGTAACTTGCTTAAATTAAGTTTTAGTCATCACGAGAAAGCATGTTTTGTTTTGTTTTGTTTGTAACCATACCATACTTGCTTAGTATCACTTACACTTCTGTTCTTTGTTAATAAACATTCTTGTTTTATTACAAAGCCATCTCATCACTGTATATTGGTAAATGTTAGTCATCAGGTAACCTAACAGGCTGGTGTGTGCTCTGTCTCTTTGAAGGCGGCAAATTAATTTCTGTGAGAGTGCAGTGAGAGGAACTGCAGGGAGACATCTCTGGGGAACTCAGGAACTGGGGTTCACTGATTGTTATCTGCAAGGCAAGGTTTAGACTGGCAGAGTCTTGAAGATAGGGAACTGACACACAGCTTAGAAGCAGCAAAACTCTCACTTGCTGAGGCTGAGCAGTAACAGTGCCTCACAGTTCTGACACAGGCAGGCACAGGACCCGAAACTACTTTAAACTTGTTCTTAAATTGACTAGTTTTCAAGTTGATGGTAAGCCTTTAACTTACTTGTCTTGGTTTTAAGAGGCCTAGGCCAAGAAAAAAATCAAATTGAAAATCATTTTAAAGTCTCCAGAAATCTCCAATGTCAAATGAAAATACAGATATTATTTGACATGCCTCTTGTCAAATTATCTGAGGCATTCAGATCTTGCAGTGAGTAGGCCCAAATACTAGAAGTTTCTGGATGGATGGATGGATAGATAGATGGATATGCACCAAACCGCCAGCACAAAGTAGTCTTATGTTTCCTATGCTAGCTTCCCACCACCACTCCACACGGCTGACATAGGTGGCATGGCCTCAGCATTCCTAACCCCACTGATTCGCCACCTCCATATCAGCTCATTGTGGACATTGGCAGCTGGTGCAAGTTAGCAGCCTGTTGGCCAGTCTCATTTCACCACAGCCAGCCATCACTGGAGGTGTAAAGGTAGATTTAAGCCAGCTTTGTACTCCCAGTTACCTGAGCCACCCCTAAGGATCTGGGCCATTTGTAATTTGTTGAAGCCTACTATCATGGAAATATGATGCAAAGGCCTACTACAAAGCTCAGTGAAGGCAATGGTAATACAGACAGTCCTCAGACTTATGACACATTTGGCTCCTGAAAATCGCGTCTTAAGTCAAAAACATCAGAACTCGAATTTCCCATAGGAACAATGTTGGATCGAGCGTCAAAGTCGAAACCGACATCATAAGATCGAAACACAATGACATTTTATAAATGTCGTAAGTGCTGTTCGTCATAACGCGAATAGCGTAATGTTGGGGACTGCATGTATTACCATTTTCTTCAGTAGATTTTGAATCAGGCCTTAAATGAATTGGACTGTCATTGCAGAATATTTCAGAAGAAATGTGATGCTGCAACTGCCTTACTGGAGCAGGTGTGATTTGAAACTAAGATGAAGACTGTGCATCTGATGAACAGGAGCATTCATCCTTCTTTTTTGTCACTGTATTGTGTAATTGTCATGTCAATACAACAATTTCTGTTTAAATGTTTGCATGAAAAGTTCACTAAAATCAAATGTTTTCTGCATTTCTGTAGTGCACTCTTAAGTGGTATGAATCACAATTAGTATTAAAAATATAACCAAAAAAAGGTATGGTCTGAGCACAGTGCATCCTATTTGCTATGACAAAGACTTTGTTTGCAATCAGGACTGTTCAGTAAATTTTATTTTCAAAATCCAGACATTTATACCCAGATCCTCCCTAGCCCCTGCCCTGCATAAAAAAATTACTCCACCCAACCCCATGTACTGTATTTGTGCATCACTAAATCCAAAATAACTATATGGGCTTAAATCAAATGTAGAGAGAAAAAAAGAAAAGAAAGTGGCACCTGCTCTATGTTGAGAATTTCTATGGCAAGTTTCAGACCAATGTGAATTAAAATGGCTAGGTTATAAATCCCTCGGAAATAAGGTTTATAATGGAAATGCTGACAGACATATAACGAGAGCGGCAGTAGCTGGCACCACTGTAATAAAAGGACTTAAATGAAAAAGCTCAGTATGCTTCACAAAGGCTTGTGGATTTCAGGGTAGAGCTATATGCAAACTCAATGTAAAGATGGACGTTAATATGCCCAAGTCATTATGATACATGGGTGTCAGTTACAAAGAATCTCGACACTCAACTTCTAGTCAAACTGAAAGAATTTAAAGGAAAAAGCACAACTCATAGATTCTAAGGCCAGAAGAGACCACTGTGATCATCCAGTCTGACCTCCTATATAACACAGGTCACAGAACTTCCCCCTAAAAACTCTTAAAGCACATCTTTAAAAAAAAAAAAATCCAATCTTGATTAAAAACTGTCCGTGATGGAGAATCCACCACAACCCTTAGTAAATTGTTGCAACGGTTAATTAACCTCACTATTAAACTTACACCTTATTGCCAGTCTGAATTTGTCTAGCTTCAACTTCCAGCCAATGGTGATAACTTTCTCTGCTAGATTGAAGAGCCCATTATAAAATATTTGTTCCACATGTAGATACTTATACACCATAGACAAGTCACCCCTTAACCTTCTCTCTGTTAAACTAAATAGATTGAGCTCCTTCAGTCCATCACTATAAGGCATGTTTTCTAATTCTTTAATCATTCTCATGGCTCTTCTCTGAATCCTCTCCAATTTATCAACATCTTTCTCGAGTTGGGCACCAGAACTGGACACAGTATTCTAGCAGTGGCCACACCAGCCCCAAATACAGAGGTAAAATAACATTTTTTGCCTCCTCAAGATTCCCTTGTTTATGCATCTTAGGATCGCATTAGCTCTTTTGGCCACAGCGTCATTCTTGGAGCTCATGTTCAGCGATAGATGGCTTGTGACTCTTTCATTTGGCAAGGCTTATATAAGCGCTGGAAGCTCCCTAGAAGTGGGGGGACTGGTGCTCAGACCATGTCCCTCCCCCAGCTCCAAGGCCCTGCCCCCCTCTGCCTTTCCCTTCTGTGGCCCCATCCTTGCTGTGCCTCTTCCCCTGAAGCCCTCCCTCACGCTTTACTCATTCCTCTCTGCCCCTCCCTCTCCGTTGCTCCCCATTAAGGTGAGAAAAAAGTGGGAGGCATAGCCCTTTCATTTTTAAAAGCAATGGGGCCATGGCCCCCTGACCCGCCCTGTTCCGGCACCCCTTAGCTGAATTGCTCTGGCATCAACACGCACAGCAGGAGAAGGAGTCCCACAGCTGGGTCAGCCAGTGAGAGGCTGTGCATGCTGATGCCAGAGCAACTCAGCTCAGGGGTGCCGGAACGCAGGGGAGGGGAAAGGGGCCATGACCCCATCACTTTTAAAAGTGGGAGCAGGGGTGGGAAGAGGCGGAGTGAGAGCAGGAAGAGGCATAGCGAGGATGGAGTCTCAGGGGAAGAGGCCAAATAGGGGCAGGGCCTCAGGGTGGAGCACAGGTAGGGTCACGGTCCGGGCACTGGTGGCATCCCCCACTTCTAGGGAGCTTCCAGCTCCAAAGGCAGTGGGCCAGCGTGCTTCCAAATGGAGGTGATCCACACCACATCTGGCATTTCTTGCCCCCTGCAAGGCCAGCCTTTTTTTGGGAGGCTTATCCTCCGTCCCCTAGCCTCTTATATGTGCAGCCCATGTGTTCAGCTGATTATCCATATGACCCAAATCTTTTTCAGAGTCAGTGCTTCCCAGGATAGAGTTCCTCATCCTGTAAGGATGTCCTACATTCTTTGTTCCTAGACATATACATTTAGCTATCATAAAATGCATATTGTTTGCTTGCACCCAGTTTATCAAGTGACCCAGCTTGCTCTGAGTCAGCGACCTGTCCTTTTCATTATTTACCACCCCCAATTTGTGTGTTATCTACAAACTTTATTGGTGATCATTTTGTGTTTTCTTCCAGGTCATTGATAAAAATGTTGAATAGTGTAGGGCCAAGGGCCAATCCCTGAGGGACCACACTGGAAACAGACCCGCTCAATGAGAATTCTCCATTTACAATTAAATTTTGAGACAATGCTGAAATTAACATTGCCGTCTTCCTCCTCCCACATGATCTTTTTATTTATCAGATTCTTTCTAGTGCCTCAGCATCTGAACACACAACAGTATGTAAAAGTATCATAGATACAACAGCCCTTTACTCTGCACATGCAATCCAAACAAAAACTAGGTAAAATATCCAAGGAACCGTATTCTGTATATTTATCTAGACTTTTATATGGACCCCCATCGTCTTAGTATCTGAGGACATACAGTATTTCCAACTCTTATAAGATTCCCTTCCACCTTGGATAAGATTTTCTTTCCCTTAGTAGAGGCTGCAGATTTAAATCAACCACTGAGCCCTAAAACATCAAGACTCAGAAGCCTCCAACTTAAATTCAGCCAATGAGTTATTACCTAGAAAGTTAACCAAAACCAACAGCAGCAAATGTAGCATCCTAGTTTTGAAGTCCAGGGAATTACTAGGTTGACCCAAAAATTCCCACTGAAAAACTGAAGCAATAACCTTGAACCACTATTTCTTAGTGTTTCAGAATTAAATGTTTCCTATTTATTCAGTGGGCTACAAAAGCGGACGATTTTTTTTTTTTTTTGGCAGCAGCATACCTGACTTGACCACTCAAAAATCCACCAGGTAGTAGTTACAATGTAGAGACATCGGATCACTTACATATTCCTGTTTTCAAATAATAACGAACCAGGTTTCTCTCAAATAGTTCCACTTGGTAATCCTTTCATGTCTATTCTGCTCCTGAGCAGTTCCTGCACTGCATTGTCTACAGGGAAAGGGATGCAGAGTGAAAAGGAGCGGTTGTGTGTGTCAGTGTGTGTTCTTTTTCCATGCCTATAAAACCCAACCCAAACTGTCAAGGTGACAATCCAAAACGATAATCAAAACCACTTTTTACATTCCATCTTGTAACTGCCTCAGGCAAGTTTTAAAGGAGATGCTAACAAATCCCAAAGTATAGCTGGTATTAAATATTTGATATAACCAGAAATGTATACAATGATATCAAGCTTATTTTATATCTCTCTGTAATTTCTATACCACAGGTAAACAGTCATATTTCAATAACAATGTCTTAGGTATTTGGAAATCTACATAAAAATCTGTTTACATTTTAAAAATGGCTCTGGTTGCGCAAAGCAGCTACAACAACAATAAAAAGGGATTTTACTAGGGAATATTTCCTCCCAGAGACATGCTAGGAAAAATATTTTCAAGTGGGCCTGTTTAACTGTTTGTATCTTGTCTTGTATTTGATTTAGAATGATCTTATATTTATACTATGGACTGGTTTAAATTGTAAGACTTTCAATTAACAAAAGAGTTTACACTCATGCCCACAGTCTACATTTTAATGTTTTCCCAAGACTTAGTATCTATTAAAATGCAATTCATTTTTATATAATGTCCTTCACAGGAAACACTGAGACAGTTTATAGAAAGAAGGAATCCTAAACTAAAGGAAAAAAGAAGGCTTAAGGAAAAATTTAAAGAGGTTACTTGGTGGCTCAGAAAGCGGGAGAGAGATAAATAAGGCAGCATAGTAGAAAGAGTGACCTTGCCCCCAACTCTTCAGAGTCAGAGAACAGAAAGCAAAGAGACCAGAAATCAATGGGAGTAAATGGTTATGGAGTAGGTAGACAGTAGGTGAGAGTGATAAGGTAGATTTTGAAAATCATGAGAGCAATTTTGCCTAATTTGGAGATGGGCAGGAAATTATAATTATTTGTATGACAGTAGTACCTACTGGCTCTGATACCACACCACATTCTGTACAAACACATAGTAAGAGACAGTCCCTGAAGAACTTACACTCTATTGAAACACTCAATTGAAAGAACAGACAGAGTGGGCAGGGAACCAAAGGCTCAGAGAGGTGAAGTGACTTGTCCAGACTCACACAGCAGGTGAATGGAGGAGTCAGGAATAGAATCCAGGTCTCCTGCCATCCAGCCCAGTGCCCTGGCCCCTACATCACACTGCCTTAAAATGAAAGTGATAGAAGATGGATAGAGCACAGAGAAGAATTTGCCCAATTAACTTAACTTCTTTTTTTCTACTTGTAGAATGTTAATAAGCAGACTGCTGGGTTTTTTCGTTTATTTGTTATTCAAATATACTAAAGAAACTTCTTTTCCAGTTTTTTTTTTTTTCCTTTTCGGTGGATTGATAATACAGGATTCACCATGTGTATTAAACAGCTGGAAATAAAAAGGAACTGACAAGATATATGTAAAATAGTTTATCTGATTGCCTTTACTGTGTAATAGTCAGGCATACCACACACCCTGTGCCATTTTCATGCATGTTGATATTAGATTGAAAGGACCAGAAGGATCCAAACTGATTCCTTGGTGAAACAACCTTTCTTCTAGTCACCTGTAAAGCAACATGCATGCATGTTACACCAGCGGTTCTCAAAGCCGGTCCGCCACTTGTTCAAGGAAAGCCTCTGGCAGGCCGGGCCAGTTTGTTTACCTGCCACGTCTGCAGGTTCGGCCGATTGCAGCTCCCACTGGCCGTGGTTCGCCGCTCCAGGCCAATGGGGGCTGCGGGAAGCAGTGCGGGCCGAGGAACCATGGCCCAGCCAATGGGAGCTGTGATTGGCCGAACCTGCAGATGCAGCAGGTAAACAAACCGGCCCGGCCTGCCAGGGGCTTTCCCTGAACAAGCGGTGGACTGGCTTTGAGAACCACTGTGTTACACTATAAAAATATATTATTATAAATGACGGAGGGTAATGGAGCTAGCAGCAACTGAGAAGCCTGGACACTTAGGTTTTCTGAAAGTGGTCAGACTTAGGGCTCAGGTATAGTAGTAAATCCCAGAGGTGAGGGTTTGCCACCAACAATCTCCTGCCATTGATCCCTTGTGCCTCACATGTGGGACTTAAGTGCTCCAGGACCATAGAGGAAGGGCTTTGACATAAAAGGCCTAGAGTTGGCTATGGCCTTGACCTTGGTAATGTAACACTGATTTGCTACTGGCAGTTGCCTAATAGTGATGGGAGCATGTGGTTGTAATATGCTCTCACTAGTCCACCAGCTGCTCAGTAGGACAACTGTATTGTGCACTGACTGTGCTTTCAAGTGCTCTTCACAGTTAGCGTCAGATAGAGTTCTCTAGTTCACAGGAATTATTTGGCTATGGCTTGAGCCATGCAAGAGGTCAGAATAGATTATCAGAGCAGTCTCTTCTGGCCATCAAAACTATGAATCTTTGAAAAAAGTGCATTGCTCTAGACAAGCCTAAAAGGCCCCTAAGTGTTTGTTATGTTCATTAATGCTCTTTCATCTAGTCCTGTTTCAAAGAGTGCATTAACAAACTGTTAATGTGCATCAAAAGGGTCCACATGGCAGTGGAGCACAGCAAGCTGGAGCAAAATAAATTCATATCCCAATTTGCTGCAAAATAAGCGTTCAGGTAGACAAAGCCTTACATCATGGGTGACTGTAGCAAAGTCTGCATTTAAGAAGAAAAGGTGCAATCTTTAAGCCAGCTGCTGCCATCTAAGAGCAGATATGAGTGATACAAAACTGAGATTCTGAATACAGTAATACGGTAATTATGACAACCTCAATTGAGGGAGAGGTTATAGAATTCATCAGTTCCTCAAAATGTTTCCCTGCATAGATCAGCATCACGTCTATCTTAACAGGAGCGAGTCTGAGTCAGCTGACTTCCACCACGGCCCCTATCCCTTCAGAAAGGGATGCATAAGCAAACAACTAGGTCTGGGTCAACTGAAAAGGAGATGCAAAGTGAAGGGTCATCATGTATTGATGAAAGTAGCACATTTTGCCTCATCATTTCCCCCAGTGACCTCATGTAAGTGCTTAACTTGCAGGGCAGCCAGACTAAGGCTTGTAGGACTCCGTAGTTGAGAGCCACAGGGTAGAAAAGGCTCTGGGTTGCTCTGACAAGGAGAAGCTGAATGACTTTAAAGTAGCTGTGCAAATATTTTCTAAAGTTGTATCCTGTGCAGTCCCCTGTACACAGGGCTGCTCAGGGAAGGACTGCATGCAAGTTGGCCACACCTGGCCTTTTTAGGTGGGCCATACAAAAGATGGACTGAAAGAGGATCCTTTGCGCTGGACTTTATTTATTTATTTATTTTTGAAAATAGGTTTGCAAAAGTGAGAACACATCACCTGTGAAAAACAGCAAGCGGTATGAAAACATTCATTTTCCATGTACTAATTCCACTAGAAATCAAGGGGATCATTCTATCATAGTCTCTCATGTAGACATGGCCTTAGACCTTACAGCAGCACAGCTGTACCAATGCAGCTGCGCCACTGTAAGATCTCCTGTGTAGCCGCTCTATGCCGACGGGAGAGAGCTCTCCCATAGACATAATTAAACCACCCCCAATGAGTGGCAGTAGCTATGTCGGTGGTAGCTATGTTGGCAGGATAGCGTGTCCAACTGACAAAGCACTGTTCACACCAGTGTTTCTGTCGGTGTAATTTATGTCACTCAGGAGTGTGTTTTTTTCACATCCCTGAGTGACATAAATCATATCAACAAAAGTGCTAGTGTAGACACAGACTGAAAATTAAGTCCAGCAAATAAAACTTTAGGCTTTCTCAGATATTGGAGGGGAGCAAAAAACAGAGATTAAATAATTTAGGGGAAGCTGTTTCAGAGTTTGTTACCAGACTTGGGGTCAGGCAGCTGCTCTGATAGCACTCAGAGTTGAATTGCAGGGTGTGCTCCCAAGTCCCAACCTGATGCAAACCCTGTTTCCTGTCAGCTGGGGAGAAACATCTAGAAACAAATGTTTTATTTGATTTTCTTTTACAGCAGTGCAATGTCAGCCCATTCATTTGGGATCCAATGAAAAGGGAGGTGATATATGTGAAAATAAGGCTTCCCAGAGAGAAGTTTTTAAAATTTATTTTAAAATTTTGTATCAGCACTATAGATTATGCTCAGTTGTCAACCCCTGAAATAAATTGTGCCTGCAATCTAGGAGGGTGGAGCATGACAGGTAGTGAAGTAGCATTTTCATTAACCAAAAAAAAAAAATCCTCTGAAATGTGTCAGGATGTGTGCAGCTCAATAAGAAGCCACAAGAGGAAATTAAATCTGGTGATATGGATCTTCTTGTTATAATTCCCATTGGCAAGCACCAAACAACTCTGGCTCATAAGACTGAGGTGGTAACATTTCAATTATTCCCTAGTCAACACAACTGTGATGTCATAAAGCATTATTACATCACCCCATAGGTGCTGGAACTACGGGTGCTGGAGGTGCTGCCACACCCCTGGCTTGAAGTGGTTTCCATCATATACATGGTTTACACTTTGGTTCAATGGCTCTCAGCACCCCCACTATACAAATTGTTCCAGCCACCCTGCATCACCTCAGACTCAAGCAGAATTGAGAAACTGGAAAGAAGAGGGAGACCACCATTACTGAAACAAATACTGAAACTGAAAATGTAGGGAGAGAACATAGAAAAATATTCATAAACATACATCATCATACTGTAATATTCATAATACAAAAGGGCCCACGAACCCCAATCAGGACCAAGGTACTGTTGTGCTAAATGCTGTGAAAAGAGGTTGATATGGTCCCTGCCTCCAAAGGGCTTATTTTTGTGTACTGAAGACGTTCTTGGATATCAAAATAAATACCTTGACTCCCGGGAGCTACAGATTCCATTCCCAACAGGGGTTGACTCAGTCCTTCATCCTTCCAACTTTCATAGAAGTCAAGGCCAGAAGGGACCATCAGATCATCTAGTCTGACATCTTAAATATCACAGACCATAACATTTAATCCAGTTATTCCAGTATTTAGCCCCATAACTTATATTCAACTAAGGTACATAGGTAACTTAGGTAAGTACATCAAGGTCCATGCAGTACACGGTGTGTGTGTGCGGGGGAGGAGTGGGGAGGGGCTTCTTGGACAAGAGCTCAGTTTTCAAGTCTTATCTATTTCATGTAGCTATTAATGATTCCATGGCACTTCTTAAGAAAAGAAGCTTACACAGGTATTTTTGGCCAAAACTTCCCCTTCACAACACTGTGGTGCAGTTGTTGCCCTGCCTTCCTGAAGCAGTTGCATGGAACTCTCTTTCTTCAAGTCATAAGACAAAATTAATGGGAGCTAGAAAACTTTCCCAGTGGGCAGGTTATTCCGTAACTGCCTGCAACAAGGTTTCTTGCACCTTCTTCTGAAGCATCTGATACAGGACAATGTTAGAGATGGAACATTCAACTAAATGGAACACTGGCCTGATTCAGGCCTGGTCTATGCTACAGAGTTAGGTCAATGCAAGGCAGCTTACGTTGACCTAATCATAGAAATGTCTACATTTAAATTTCACTCCCGCTGATGTAACTGCCCGCCTACGCTGACTTAGTAACTCCACCTCCGCGAGAGGTGTAGAGTCAATGTTAATGTAGTTAGGTTGACACCGTGTCAGTGTAGACACTGCATGGCTTACATCAACTGTTAGTGGCTTTCAGAACCCATCCCACAATGCTCTACACTGACAGTACAATCGATAAAAGCGCTCCCGATGAGGACATGCACTGCTGACACAAGAAACAAAGTGTAGACAGGCACAAGAGATGCAATTACTGCAGTGGTTGTATGCCAACATATGTTAGATTGACTTAATTTTGTAGTGTGGACATGCCCTAAGACAATTTCTATGCTCCTATATAACCTATATAAGGCCATGATCTAGAAAAACACTTAAGCACATGTTTAAGAATCTGAGTAGTCTCACTAAATTCAATGGGTGTACTTGTGCTTACGCACTTTGCTGGATCAGGACTATAGTTTGTATGAAAATCTTAGTGGTGAATTTGTCAGTAATTGTCCTTTGGGAAGAGCTTCTCATCATGCTCTGAAATGCCAGTAGGGGTTCCCTTACCTCAGTCATTGTACATACAGTACAATAGTGGGCTGGGACCCTTTGTTTTCAGTCTCCAGCCAACTTCCACATAAAGGTTTTGCTAGAGAGCCTTAAAACTATCCAAATTGTAGCCATTATACACTGCATAGAACAAAGCTTTCCATTCTAATACTTTCTCTAATATAAGACTAGTATTCCACGGATCCTACATTAAATCTATTATGGGCAACCTTTTAAATCCCAAACATCTATAATGCATTCAGAATTCTTGCTGCTTAGTAGTGACATACAATAAAGAGAACATAGTCTTTGGTTAGAAAACATCTTTTGCAACATGTTTCTTGTGACTGCCTCATATAGTTGCTGCCTGTAAATTATTTTGTGGAAAATCCATAGTCTGGATTCAGAACTGGTAGCTTTTGGCATCAGAATTATCAGTGTACAGAGAGTGGGGGAAAAAAACAAAATGAAACACACCCTCTGTTCCCCAGACCAGTAAAACATTGCATTTGTATAACAGTATAATCCTGTGAAGCACTAGCAAGATAGCATCATAGAAATCCAGCCAATATTTCCTTTCAGGATATAAAATAGACAGTGACTTATGTTGGAGTTACATGATGCTGACAAGAGGCGATAGTGATGTTTAGCAATAATAATATTGCTAATTACATTGCTATAATAAAGATATAATAAATAATGTTATTAGTTCCTCTCTAGCATAACACATCCTTATGGCATTGTAAATACAGATAATATGGCTGGCAAGCATCAATTCTGATGCTTTACTACATAATGGGAAGCCAGTCTCTGGCCCAGTAAAAATAAAAAGGACCAAGTTATTCTTTTGATCCACTGCTACATGGTACTGTAGCTTTGCCTGGTATTTTTGAGGAAAGCCTCACTGGTTAAATCCATATGCTGAAAGCAAAATAATATTTCATAATAAAAATTCATCTGTTCAGTTCTAAGCTTTAACAGTAGTTTTCGGAGTTATTTTATAAACAACTAAGACAAATCAGTCCTTCAAAAATGTCAAAAAAAAGTATTTGAAACCATCAAATTATTTTTGGAAACTGTTAAACATTTCTTATCATTTTTCACATACTGAAGACAGTTTACAAAAGCTTCTTGCATGTATATTTAATGAACCATATTTGTAATCAAACATGGGATCACTTGTATTTCTGTAGCAAAGAAGCTGCAGTTGGCAAGTATATTACAGGCTAGTTTTTTGAAGGTAGCTTTTATCTTCATCTTGTGTGTCAAAAAGCTACAGTAATGTGGTATTTGCATGTATCACATAACCTTTAACCAGAACAAACTTTGACCTTTGTTTCTAGTTAACAAATGTATTCACTTTCTTAACCCTTTGATTTTTTTACTTGCAATGTATATTATTGTTGATCACTACAATTCAATGAAAGTTTTCCTCGAGTAATAAATGCCAATTTTTTAAAATAAAATCTGTGCCACTACTAAATTGCATTCATGGTACCGTTGAGCAAATGAGCTAATCCCACAACCATGGGGTAACAAAATTCTGTTTGGCAGTCAAAAGCACACTGATGATACCACTGAAGAGCAGAAACAGAATGGTTTCTTATCACCAGCACCCTACCACCGCCAATGTTTTCCTGAGTCAAATATTACACACATTTTAAGTGTATGTAGAAGATTACAAAAAATCCCTATGTGCATCTCCAGAGAGCCGCCACAAAGGGTTAAACAAAATCAACTCTGACAATACTAGAAACAGTTCTCTCAGTGTGTGTTGGTTCACTGCTCCACAGGGCATAGCAGATGTTGTGTCTGGTAGTAAGAAGGGCCCAGGAGGTGTGAGCTGTCAATCACTTTTTTTCTAACTACAGGCTGTGCTATGGATATGAAGCAAGACTAAAACAATCTGTCTCAGCTGGGGTGTGTGAGGTATCAATAACCCTTGGTAGAGGTGTCAAGAGCCTGGCTGGAATCAAACTACCCTGCTGACCAGCTGCTTAGCAAGTTGACAAGCTAGCATTCAGCATTCACTGCCCTCCCAATGCAACAATTAACACAACTGGAGAATGACTCTATTGAAATTCTTAAGAAGGAACCTCACCAGAACTCCCTTATACTCACTATAGACACATTTATATTTTTAAAATATCAATATATACAGGGATAAGCTTGTAACAACTAAATGGGCTGGATGAAAGCTAAGCAATATAGTGTATTTTATTTGTAAAGGATACATTCAGATGGAATGTTATCAATAATTGCAAATTTGTATTGAATAAATAAAAATACTTACAAAGTATTTCCACATATCAGCATCATTATAAGCTGTACCTATTTGTACAATGGAAAGAATAAAGCTATTGTCAGACAAAATCCTCTTCAGAAGCCAAACTAAGGTAAATTTAAACAATAGGGACAAATAACAAAATGAAAGAGTTGTGTTGAACTAGTAAACTAAACAATAGCTGTGTAGCTGCTTGTTAGATGACTGGTCATAGTATTTATGTAATAGCCAGATTGTAAAATGAACAGAAAAACAGCCTGAAAGTCTTAAACCACTAACATTTTACACTCCTGGGTCATAGTCTATTCTCAGTTATACCAGCATAAATCTGGAGTAACTCAATTAAAATCGACAGAGTTATACCAGATTTACACCAGTTTAACAGGGCAGAATCTGGCCGTGGGTTTGTAGAAGTATTATTTGATTTTTCATTTTACAAACTGCTAACTCTCGCATGCTAAGTTCATGCTTTTCCTGAGCCCCACACACATTTATTTTTTGTTTTGTTTTGAAAACTGAATTACTTTCAAGTCCTTTCGTATTCTACATTACTTTATTTTCTGGTTTTGTTCTCAAGGGCATCAGGCAGTGATTATATACTGTTCTGTTCTGCAAAAATACATGGTGTACAGCAAAACATGAATATTAGCTTTAAACAATTTAATGTTGTTTGCTTTGAAATTCAATAATGCCATCAGCCCATAAGACCTCTTAGAGCAGAGAATTTCACACAGTGAAAGCTACTTTCTGCTACAAAAGCACAGCAGCTGTGGCTCCTGCAGATACTCTTAAAGACTGATATAATAAAACACTGGGAGGGAGTAGGTCGACACAGGAGCATGAAATGGACGAGATGAAGCCCCTTTGTCACAGTCAAACAGACTGTAAAGTTACTATAGTAACATACAGTATTAAGCTCCAGGTGGATTGACTTAATGTTGCCTAAACAGAAAAAAGGTTAACAAAAACCAAACCAATAATTACACTCTTTCTGCCAAAATGTTTTCCAAGATGTTGTTATTTTTGATTTAACCAAAAGCAGGATGCAGGCTGTTCTCTAATCTGGCGGGTACCACTACTTGGCTTTTGCTCTAAACTTCTAAGTTGTGAAAAAAGAATATGGACAATTCTACTATTCCCATGATTGACACAGTAGTGAAATGCAGGCAAGAGACGGAGGCAGAATATAACGGTCTTGAATGAGTCCTTAGCTCTTCAGGAGCTGGCCAAATCTTTCCTGGTGTGAGAAACCTAAACACATTATGGTGTTCAAAATCATCCTGACCTCCGACACACGCTAATCACTATGGCATTACAGATAGAGATATTTTAATATTTTCCCCCATTGATTAAAACTAGAGTTGCTTGACTTTGCCATACTTCCCCCCCCCCCCCCCAAAAGGCCTTGGACTCCCCTCCTTTTATCTTTAGTTGTGTTTTTTTTGGATGGATAAGAGGATGTTCTCAATGTCTTCCCAACTGGCCCTTTCCAATGTTGAAGGTATAGACAGTTCCTCCACACTAGTTCTTTAGATGCTCATCAAGGTTGTCTTTCTCTCTCTCTCTCTCTCTCTCTCACAAATCCCTCCCAGTAAGAATTTTCAGGGGGGATCAGACTATTCCTGTTCCCATACTGTAGCAGCAGGAGCAGAAAGGCTCCTCCCAATACAATTTTTGCTGCAATGGCCATTTACCGCACTCTGGGCTGAGAGATGTCCCAGATGCACCACAATGCTGGGAACCAAGCAATCTGGGGAGGTTTGGTGCAGAAGTAGGTCTGGGAAAACTTCCTTGTTTCATTATGAAACTATTTAGGAAAACAGAATTGATACTTTCTGCTAACAAAACTACAGATGTTAGTTGGTCACTCCATCTCAAAAAAGATATATTGGAATTGGAAAAGATACAGAAAAGGGCAACAAAAATTATTAGGGTTATGGAACAGCTTCCATATCAGGAGAGATTAATATGACTGGGACTTTTCAGCTTGGAAAAGAGATGACTAAAGGGTGATATGATAGAAGTCTATAAAATCATGACTGGGTTAGAGAAAGTAAATAAGGAAGTGTTATTTACTCCTTCTCATAACACAGGAACTAGGGTCATCAAATTAAATTAATAGGCATCAGGTTTAAAACAAACAAAAGGAAGCATTTCTTCACACAACACACAGTCAACCTTTGGAACTCATTGCCAGGGGATGTTGTGAAGGCCAAGACTGTAACAGGGTTCAAAAAAGAACTAGATAAGTTCATGGAGGATAGGTCCATCAATGGCTATTAGCCAGGATGTGTAGGGATGTTGTCCCTAGCCTTGGTTTGCCAGAAGCTGAGAATGGGCGATGGATGATTACCTGTTCTGTTCATTCCCTCTGGAGCACCTGGCACTGGTCACCATCAGAAGACAGGATACTGGGCTAGATGGACGTTTGATCTGAGCCAGTACGGCCGTTCTTATGTTCCAGTTGTGTCACACATGCTAATTGGTTCAAACATAATCTCTTTAATCTTTCTAGAATGAAGAAAACATTTTGCTACATTCAATGACATATGGTGATTTTCAGTTTGATTAGTCCATTGAGGGCCAGGGAAATAGCTATTAAATCACAGGGAGAAATTGATACAGACACTGTGTACCAGAGGTTTTCCTAATAATTTAAATGGGGAAGCACCAGAATTATCACCACTTACATACCTTACCATGCTTATATATTCTATTAGTCATAGACAAGTAGGAAGGTTGACTACTTTTCCTTCTACTTACATTTGAGTGATAGGTGTGGGGGTCACCATAGTCTGTGTCCAACTGCAGCTACTATGCATGGGTATGTAGCAGTGCTTGGAAAGAAAAAGTTGCACAATCACTCTATCCCAGTTATTAGTTTTCTTTGTGATCTTAGTACTGTCTTCACAGTTGACATAAGCATGTTCTCAGCCCTCACTGAGGTTCATGCTCTGCTAAATTCTGCCATGACACTGGCTGCCAACATGCTTTTAAACAACTGGAGTTCATAGGTGGTTGAAGTAGGACTACAGCATGTGCATTCAGACCTGATTGGTAACATGCAGGGAAATATTGAAAGGAGTTCACAAGATATGGTGTTCTCTAGTTAGAGTTGCAATGTTTGTGTGTGTATCACAACATGAGACTGTCCTTACTATGTGCCTGTTTCACCAACAGTATTCTTTACCATTCCCTGTCCCAGGGATTAGGGCCCAGTCATGGGAGAATACTTTTACATTTAGCAACAGGTGAGCCCAGCAGCAGCCGGGCACCAGTGCCTACTGTGACAGTTATCTTAGGAAAATCCCAGCTTCTCAGCATGCAGCTGGAGTCAAAGCCACTAGATAGTTTGAGTCTAGATCAGAGGCTGAAGATTTTAGAACATTAACACTGCCCGGTTATGAAAATTCCCTAATATTACAGTATGCCGAAAAGTGATACTTGTTTTGCCTATGCATCTTCCTCCTTTTAAATTCCCCCTGCACAGAACTTTCCCATGAGTTACTATGCCTGAGTATGATAATCCTGCTGGAAGAATCAAGAAGCCAGGGAAGCCTGGGTGCCTAGATCAGGGGTTGGATTTTACTAACACTTGAAGCACCTATCCTCAGCTCTGAAAATTACTCCAAATTCCAGGTCATCCCAAACTGAGTGTTCACATTCCCTGCTGCATGTTCCAAATGCTCCCAGATGAAAATTCCAACTCATCTTGCTTTGGGAGGCAATGTAGTTGAATAGATTAAGCATAGGATTTAGAGACAACAGACTTGGATTATAATCTTGGTTCAAACTACTTGTTTGGTAGTGTAGCTATGTCACTTAACAGTGAAAATAAGGCTCAGAATGGTTAGCAAAGGGCAGTGGTATTTTACCTACTTCCTACCACAGGGGAGCTATCAGGCCTACTTAACGTGTGCAGAGTGGGTTGTTGTGCAGCATAATTAAATAATGTTAAATAGTGCAAAGCATTGCTGAGGCTCATTGGTGGCAAAGTGGGAGGAGAAATCAGAATCTCCTGATTTACAGGACTGTACTTAATCCTCTAAACCATACAGCTTTATGCGGATACCAACAACAACTTTTTGTGTGGAAGTTTTTTCAAAAGTGTGAATTTAAAAAAGTCTACTTCTAGATTTTACAAACATCCAAATAGTAAGAAATATCATGCACAGAAATGCATCTTTTAAAATTTTGTAAAGTTGATCCTCCTTTCTGGAAGGTTAGTGAGGTGAAAATCAGAAAACTTTTGTTGAAAATAATGTTTCACAATGAATAGTTTGCCCAGCTCAATTCATTAACCAGTGGTGACACTTTCACGGCACCACACATTTACTTTCTCCTTCAAAAAGGGAAACCTCTGTTTCTATTAATTTAAAGCATTAGAGGTGCAACTGTCCTTTGCAGGAGAATGGAAGAAATGGCCAGTGGATCTACACTGTTATAGAACTACTGCACATGTCCCAAATAGTCCCTCATCCCCCCCCCCCAACCCTACCTTCTCCTAAATAAGACTCCAAAGCTGTTAACATACAGGTGATGTGGATTCCTGAACAGGCTCCCCAAATCCTCTTTGCCTGCATCAAGGGCCAACCATACCCCTGGAGAGAGAGCAGGGTTTGCCAAAAGTGCTTAATGGATCTAGTTTATACCCTCCATTTTCAAACTAGTGCATAGCATAGGTGATTGAAATCCAATACTTCAGTATGAAAAAATATAGGACTACAGTGTATTTTATCCTAAAGCTAAGGAAGTAGTGATAGTATCAAAGGTCCAGTTGGGCAAGTAGCAATATGCACACTGGTTATATTGCTATCATGGGTTGACCTCAAGCCCTAGATCCAAACAATCGCAAAGTACAAGGAAGTTCAGATCTAATTTGCAGGTCAGGCCCGTCTTTATATTCTTTATTTCTAAGTTAAAGCAGCACGGTTTTATGTTGTGCACATTTTACGTATCCATGATGCTTTCAAAAATGAAGAAGCAGGTCCATTTAAAAGCCATGTCAAGTATCAGGAGGTAGCCGTGTTAGTCTGTATCTACAAAAACAACAAGGAGTCTGGTGGCACCTTAAAGACTAACAGATTTATTTAGGCATAAGCTTTCGTGGGTAAAAAACTCACTTCTTCGGATGCATCTGTTAGTCTTTAAGGTGCCACCAGACTCCTTGTTGTTTTAAAAGCCATGTATTTCCCATGATTCACTTCCACTTGTATGTTCTTTGTACATAAAAATGCTAAATTTTACTAAAATCATTACGAAGAGTTTTTCATGTTACAAGAACGATAATCTCAATTATAAGAATTTCTTCAAAAGACAGACGATGCAATTTTGAAGTTTATTTAACAGCTTTTAAAAATGGGATTTCAATCCTATGAAGTGTTGAAGGGCTACAGCTATTGGGCATAGAGATGTTAAAGACTTGTGGTTGCATTTTTAGAGGCAGTCCTTCAGCATTTCTCTGTGGTTCCCAGAATATCTGTTCATTAGTTGAACTTGTGATGCTCATTTGATAGGCTTAGAGCAAAGTGATAAAAGCTGAACATGCAAGTGATGAAAAAAAAAGTATTTTTACACTGTTTTGTTTCTGAAATAAGAGCCCTAGCCTTTCCTAATACGTACAAAGAAAATTAGGGCATGCATACATTGCAGCTGGGAGCATGCTTCCCAGCTCAGGTAGACAGACATGCACTAGCTCTCCTCAAACTAGTGTGCTAGAAGTAGCAGTGTAGCCCAAGGGTGGCTCTAGCTTTTTTGCTGCCCCAAGCACAGCAGGCGGCTGCTTTCGGCGGCATGCCTGAGGGAGGTCCCCGGTCCCACGGATTCGGCGGCATGCCAGCGGGAGGTCCGCCAGTCCAGTGGCTTCGGCGTACCCGCCGCTGAATTGCCACCGAATCCACGGGACTGGCGGACCTCCCGCAGGCAAGCCACCGAAGGCTGCCTGATTGCCGCCCTCTCAGGGACCGGCAGGGTGCCCCCCATGGCTTGCTGCCCCAGGCACGCGCTTGGTGCGCTGGTGCCTGGAGCCACCGCTGGTGTAGCCAGAGATAGTATGGGCACTAGCTCGGGCTAGCTATCAAGCTGCTATCTACAGTACTGCCAGCTACATGGTTACTTTTAGTGTGCTAGCTCAACCAGAGTTAGTGCGTATCTATGTACACAAGCTGGGAAGCACATTCCCAGCTGCAATGTAAATGTATCCTTAGAGTGAAGGGAAATGTTACTAAGAGTGAAATATTGATAAATATACCAGAGTACTGATCTCACTGGTAAACAAATGCCTTAAAAATAATACAGTCCAAATCTCTGGGTATCTAGTTCACTTATGACCCAAGCAAAGTTTTCTATAAACAAAGAAGGAAAGAACAGCAAAAGTCTACATAAAGTCCACTAGGGCCCTTGCTATTTAGAAAATTATTTATCAGGGAAGAACTTACGTCTGATTGTGTGATGGGCACTATAAAAATCCCTGTTATAGAGGATAGCTTAGTGTAATAACCAGAGTATGGAACTGGGTGTAAGGACATCCTTCACTGACTCAAAGGGCCCTACCAAATTCACAGTCCATTTTGGTCAATTTCACAGTCATGGGATTTAAAAAAAAACATAAATTTCTTGATTTCAGCTATTTAAATCTGAAATTTCACAGTGTTGTAATTATAGGGGTCCTGACCCAAAAAGGAGTTGTGGGGGGATCGCAAGATTATTGTAGGGGGAGGTTTGGTACTGCTACCCTTACTTCTGCGCTGCTGCTGGCAGCAGCATTGCCTTCAGAGCTGGGCAGCTGGAAAGTGGCAGCTGCTGGCTGGAAACCCAGCTCTGAAGGCAGAGCCACTGCCAGCAGGAGTGCAGAAGTAAGGATGGCATGGTACAGTATTGCAGCACTTACTTCTGTGCTGCTGTCTGCAGAGCTGGGCCCTCAAGTCAGCAGCCACCACTCTCTTTAGGGTAAAAGCACACAAAAGACCAGATTTCATGGTGGGAGACCAGGTCCATGACATGTTTTTCATGGCTGTGAATTTGGCAGGGCCCTACTCATAGTGTTACCTTAGACTGGTCACTTAGGTCAGTTTTTGGACACTTGGCTTGACATCCCAAAAGAACATTAATGCAACTGCTTAGGGCAGCCACAACTGAGTTCTTTGTGCCTGTGACAGGGTGTTCTACTCACTGCTGGCACACCTCCTTCTGGCCACATCTGGGGATTAGCTCTGCCAGGCCAACACCCCATCCTGTAGTTGCACTCAGTCACTCTCCCAGTCTCGCTTTCTCAGGACGCAATTGCTCCTGCTTCATGGCTGGGCACGCCAGTCAGGCCACTGGGAGTTTCCCCTTTTGGGGAAATTGCATGCATCAAAGTCTCTCAGGACCCACTGTCACCAACGGTCTTCTCTTTCACTACCCCTTAATAGTGCCACTTTCCTAGTGCCTGGGAGGGGAACCCAGGCACACCCTCTACACTGGGGTCCAGGCCAGAGGTCCTACAACAAGCAGTCAAGGTCTGCACAGTCCTATCACTTAATGCTGTATTCTTCAGCTACTTCCTACCTTGTCTTCTCTCACTCTAACAGCGACTGGAGTCTCTGTCCCTCTGCAGCCCCCTTCTTCTCTCAGCTGCTGGGCTTTATACTAGGGCTGTCAAATGATTTTTTTTTTAAATTACAATTAATTGTGAGATTTAGAAAAATAGTTGTGATTAATCACAGTTTTAATGGCATTGTTAAACACTAATAGAATACCAATTTATAAATATTTTGGATGTTTTTCTATATTTTCAACTATATTGATTTCATGTTCAACACAGAATATAATGTATACAGTGCTCATTTATATTATTATTTTGATTACAAATATTTGTATTGTAAAAAAAAAGATAAAAAACAGTATTTTTCAATTCACCTCATACAAGTACTGCAGTGCAATCTTTTTATTGTGAAAGTGCAACTTAGAAATGTAGAATGTAGGGGAAGCTGCCACTTTGTGAGAAACAGTTAATGTCGCATCTGACTAAGGAATCACTGTTTGCCATTATGGAGACTTTGTTCCTTTTTGTTTTGCAGTCTCTCAATCTACACTGAAGGCCATTCAGAATGAAAATATCATACACATTGCACATGTAACTGCCTTCAGGATTGATGGAACTATGTCTATGCAGATTGAAAGGAGGGTAAACAGCCTAGGTTGGAAAATACTGAAGTATTGTCTGAAAAGCTGTGACATATCTCAAGGATATTTTCCTGTATCTGGTAGCCAGTTGATTAAGATTTTGTTTATACTGAAACACATATGTAAACAAACATCTAAGAAGAATGTATTGATTACAACATTACCTAAAAAATCATTGGTTCCTAGATCTGCCAGGCTCCTGCTTAGGAAAAAAAAATACTTCTAGAAAAACCACTTCAGTACATAAGTGCTGGAACTAGAAGTGCTGGGGGTGGAGCAGCATCCCCTGGCTTGAAGTGGTTTCCATCCTATACAGGGTTTACAGTTTTGTTCAATGGCTCTCAGCACCCCCACTATACAAATTGTTCCAGCCCACCACTGCTTCGGTAAGATCTGAGACAACCCCAACAAATTCTCATTTCACTTGGATTTTATTTCATTCTTTCAGGCCTAACATCTCACTGCACGAACAAAGAAAATATCACCTGGAAAGGGCTTCAGGCTAGCTACTTCCAAAAGGATTCAACCTTCTGAGTACTATCAATATCATCCCTACACCCACATACTTAGCACTTTTTAATACATTCGCTGAAAACCATTAATAAAGCAACAATCTTAGTCAAGTTCTTAACCATGTGTCACACTGAAATAAGTTCATGTAAATCTGTGAACTGCACGACAATGATCAAATTAACAGTCATTTCAGAAAAAATACCCCTCAGGCTAAAAAATAATTAGTAGTCTCTCACTCTCTTTTCCTACTAATAAAAATCACGATATTATTGTTGACTGTGCTAATAAAACATCTTCTATGACCCTGATGTAACTGGATGTAAAATATAAGGACTATTCCATTGCGCAGATGCACATATGTTTTATTGAACATTTCTATTTGGCTTCTCATCTGACAACTGAATTGTTTCTACTAGAACTTTTGTCAAAATGTTTCTACACTCCTTTCTTTTTGGGGGGGTGGGACGGGAGGGGGAAAATTCATATGCTGAAGTGAATACCAAATTTTAAAAAACTCCACAGCCTTTTAGTTTAGCTTATCAGCATAAATGATCATTATGTGAAGTACAAGAGAGCAAGAAGCCTTTTTTTCTGTTTTAGAAATATCCACAAGCGGGACATCAAATTTTAAAGATCTGATCATTCTTCACAATTTTCCATACAGGTCCCAGGCCTGCAAAGAGATCTGTGCCTACGGGGACCCCCAATGAAATCCATGGGAGTCTGCCCCTTGCAGGATTGGGGCCATAGTTTGCATGAGCAAATTTTAGCCTTTGTCTCTGTTATCAAATCAGAAACAATAAGTATTTACTGATTGCTTTGTGTATCTGGTCACTTAAGTCATGTGATATTGTTTCTGTTTCCTGATTAGAAACTTTATAAACAGGGTGTTCCATCTTTTTGTTCACAAATGATATGCAAATATTTGTGATTGTTCAATTCATTTATGATATTATGCAAATAAGAGTTTTTCTAAATAGCCTTGGCAAGTACTCTCACAGATTTGCATTAGTATGTACAAGCTTTTCCTTTCTACAAACATATTTCAGAATACAAATTCACTCACTGAGTACCAGATCAGAAAGGATTCCAAATAGCTGTGAGGGAAATTGGTGGGTATACTGCCTGGCAAAGCCCAGTGAGGTCAGTGGATAGACCCCCCCCCATCAACATCAGTGGGCTTTGGACCAGGCCCTTAATTCTCCAAAATGTTTCAAGATTTACTTTTTTGCTGTATTCTCTCAGAACTTCCCAATGGTAAACACCTACCCAAGGCTCCAGTCCAGCAAAGCAGTTAATGAGATGCAGAACTTTAAACATACAAAAATAGTCCCTCTGAAGGGAATATGGGACTGCTCATGTGTTTCAAGTTACACACATGCTTGGGCGTTTTGCTAGACTGTTGCTCAATTCTACTGCCTCATTCCCTCTTCCATCTATTTCTCTTTCACCTGTCCACACACGTGCTTCCATACAATCCAATACACTTGAAACTCCCTCTCCACAGCTTCTTTGTCTGTACTCAAGTCCTTTCTCAAAATACACATGTTCTTTGAAATTCACTTTCACATGGCCTCTCTTCTGACCAAAAATCTGCTGGGTTTTGTGAATATGGATTATTTATAGGAATTGGTAAGAATATGCAAAACCCTCCAATCTTGGAGATTTATATTTCATAAACCTTATCTGTTGTCTTCATGTTGAGAAGAGGACAGCAGGGGTAGCAAATAGGTATTAGTAACCTGATGAATTTTTTAATATTTCCCTGAAGCTTCCTCATGTGAAAATAAAATCCTGTCCAAACGACTTCTGTGACGTGAGGAGTCTATAAATAACATCATAAAAATAGGATTTACCTATATTTCAGATATATCCAAAAGAGAATCCATTATCAAAACTGCCTCTTCCCCACTGTCAAGAAGTGACGCTCATGTGCCAGTTGTACATTAGGCAATTAAGAGCTCACCCAAATGCTTTCCTGGAGGCAGAAAACAAACTGAGCCTGCTGCATTTCTGCATTATAGAAATGACAGCATCAAACAATCAGAAGATCAGAAGAACCCATTTTTGTGTGTCCTGGTAGCCTCCCATCACTTGTTAAATTTTGCTTAGCCTAATTGCTCAGAATTAAACCTTTGGAATAATAAAAAATACACATGTTCCTCTGATAAAGCTAAGAACACTCTAGGTTCTGTTCTACAAATAGGATATTAAAGTAATTCCCATCTTTCAAGCATTATTAGAAAACAAATATTAGTAAACAAAAGGTAAATGGTAGTGGAAACCATCCCCATCCCCAATGGAATTCTTACATAACTTTTCAGTGCTTTGAAGAGTCATGCCCACAGCTACTAAATCCTACACAACTCAGTACTGTTAGAGACTGGAGACAGGCATTGGCCCAGAAAAGGTAAATCATTCTGCAGGTTGAGTAACAATATGTTATAAACAACAAAGAAGTAGCACGGCCTTAAAATACTTATATTTGTTGGTCTTGTAAAGCATTGGAATTGCATGCATTTCAGTCATTGACTTTACATTAAAAATCAAATTCTGGATGCAATACGGTGTTGCTATTGTAGTTTTTGTTGTTGGTCTATCTTGTCTTCACGTCTGGGACACTTTTCTATTCTAAGTGTGTACAGCGCCTAACAAAACAAGGTTCTGACCTTCGTAGGGGGCTTTTAGGAATAACTAACAACAACAACAACTATTCTTGTGTGGAAGGATGACTGAAATGCTATAGGAAGGGTTACTAATAGTTTCCTCCATCACACAAATTGTGGGAAGTAGAGTTGTGTCTGCAAACTTTGGATCCCAATTTGGCCCCAAATTTCATGGCTCTGGCCAATCTCTAGTAGGACAATACCAGTCATTTTCTCTCACAATTAAAACATAAAACACAAATCTTCCAATAATGATAACCCAAGATTCATAATCATTAATTATCTGGAAAAAAGAGTGAACAGTGAAGTGACAAAATTTGTACATGATACTAAATTATTATGGTTAAGTCCAAAGCTGACTACAAAGAATTACAGAGGGCTCTCACAAAACTGGGTGACTGGGCAACAAAGTGGCAGATGAAATTCAGCATTGATTACTGAAAAATAATGCACACTGGAAAAAATAATGGGCCCAATTTATATTATAAAATGATAGGTTCTAAATTAGCTGTTGCCACTCAAGAAAGATCTTGGAATCACTGTGGATAGTTCTTTGAAAATGTCCACCCAACGTGTAGCAGTGGTCTAAAAGGCTAACAGAATGTTAGAAACGATTAGGAAAGTGATAGAAAATATGACAGAAAATATAATGCCGCTATATAAATCTGAAGTGCACCCACATGTTAAATACGGTGTCCAGGTCAGGATGCAACATCTCAAAAAGGGTATAGTAGAACCAAAAAAGGTTCAAAAAAGGCAACAAAAATGATCAGGGTATGGAACAGCTTTGGCACAAGGAAAGACTAGAAAGATTAGGGCTGTTCATCTTAGAATTGAGACAACTAAGGCAGGGCCAGCCAGAGGATTCAGGGGGCCTGGGGCAAAGCGGGGGAGCTGCATCACTTGTACTCACCCGGTGGCGGTCCGGGTCTTCGGTGGCATTTTGGCAGCAGGGGGCTCTTCAGTCGCTCCACGTCTTCAGCAGCACTGAAGGACCCGCCGCCAAAGACTTGGAGCAACTGAAGGGCCTCCTGACACTGAAATGCCACCAAAGACCTGGACCGCCACTGGGCCAGGGCTCATGGGGCCCCTGTGGGGCCCGGGCCAAATTGCCCCACTTGCCCCTCCCCCCCCTCCCCCCCCGGGAGGCCCTGAACTAAGGGGGATATGATAGCAGTCTATAAAATCATGGATGGTGTGGAAAAAGTGAATAGGGAAGTATTGTTTACCCTTTCTTATAATACAGAAACAAGGGGTCACCCGATGAAATTAATAAGCAGCACGTTTAACACAAACAAGAGGAAATACTTTTTCATACCACACACAAACAACATGCCATGGGATATTGTGATGGCCAAAGCATAACAGGGTTCAAAAAAGAATTAGATAAGTTAATGGAGAATAGGTCCATCAATGACTATTAGCAAAGATGATCAGGGATGCAACACCATGCTCAGGGCAACCCTAAACAACTGATTGCCAGAAGCTAGGAGTGGAAGTTGGGGTGGATCGCTCTAGCTGACCTGTTCTGTACATTCTCCATGAAGCTCTGGCTCTAGCCACCATCAGAGACAGAATACTGGGCTAGATGGACTGTTGGTCTGACCCAGTATAACAGTTCTTATGTTCTTAAGATTTCACATGAGTCACAACATCAGTCAGATGTTGTCAATTAGTATAGCTCCAGTGAAGTCAATGTAATGACACCAATTTACACCAGATGAGAATTGGGCCCACCATTATTACACAACCTGTAAAGCAAGTACTAACCTTTATCTTTTCTCTCTGCGCTTATCATTAACCCTTTGCTATACTACCGGGCTTCATTAACATTTTTTTTTAAAGCCATGGGATGTTAGGATGTACTTCAGACACTCGACAGAACAACAGCTGCATTCTATCTTGATTTATCCGTCATACTCACCAGAAATAGTTAAATGATCAATGAGAGAGAAGGGAAGAGCCAACTTACAAAGTGTTACAAAGAAAACTGTTCCAGCCAAGTTCTGTGTTGCTAATATCCTGTGTATTGGTCTGCACTGAATTTGGTCCTAGAGTTCTTGATACATAGGACTCTTCACTTGATTTCTGCGAGGAGAAAAAGTAATAGAAGAATGAAATGAAGGAGTGGTGGGGGTGGGTTTTGCAGGAAACAAAAGCCAAGAACAGGCTGTCCCCTTCAGGCAGGTGTGACTCATATGACTTGCACTTACATAGTATATTAGCCAACACTGATACTGACCTTTCAACATGACAAAAGTAACATTATCCCTGTTCCAACGCATCAGGTATACTGGCTTTCTTTCATTATTATTTTCCAAAAAGAAGGCTACATTGTATCACTTCTTGCTGGGCAAATACACTAGTTACAATTCTCCCCTTGGATATTCAAATGAGACTCCCAGTAAAGTCAAAGGGAGACCCACATGTACAGTATCCAAGGGCAGATTATAGTTCACTGTGTTTATTGTGGCCCATGCTAAGAAAAAAATTCTCATATCTGTGTTGAGTTCTATCCCTTTTTAGTTCTCTCTATAGTGCCTCTGGATAATGTTTCAGAAAGGATCTGATATTAAACCCATCTCTTATTGTGTAATCACTTAAGACTGTGTCATAGAGCAACTAGTCAAGACATTTTGTGAGCCTCTGAACCATTAATTCAACTATCTTGAGAACAGTAGGACCAGTTGCAGAGGCAACAGTTTTTAGGAAATCAAAAAGGGAAGTACCAGAAATATCAACATGTGTATTGCCATACACTCCAATGGATCAATTCTTCCACAGACATAGAATCAATATGTTTATTTCCACAGACCTCTGCCAGGTGCTGCTTTTATTTATTGGTGAACAGGGTATAAAGAGCATCATCCTCTGCATTGTTGGTGCAGTCCCTGAATGGTAGCACCATTCTTCATTGCAAGAGAGCCAGGTGTCAAAGTTTTTAGTCCACAGGCTCATAAAAGCTTGGAGTATTAGGGAATGGGTCTGTCAATTTATAGTGGCGGATGCTACCCACTTCTCTGATAGTATCAACTTCCAACCAATACAAAACTGTGCTGATTGTTCCATCTTCCAATGGGACTGAAAGAGTTAGTTACAAAGCTGCCTTGATAGCCTGCAGGAAGTCACAACACTCATCTTGTAGCTTTGCTGATTCACTGGGTCAGATACGTGTGATCTGAGGTGATTAGAAGAGAAAAATGGGGTTAAGTGGTGGCTTAAGCATATAAGCATAAGCATATAACACTTATTTGTACCCATGGGACAAAGAAATCAGGAGAACTGAAATTGAGATAGGTGAGGGCAGGGGGGAAAGAGACCTCCTCAAGACGAGTTGCATTTATCAGAGAAAGGATTTGATTCTGCTTATATTGGAAGTTAATGCAGCCACCCTCTCCCCTCCAAAAGACCTAACCACTGAAGAAGCATGGAAGAAAATGCATAACATATGGAACCAGACATGGAACATTACTGCTTGATCATCTGCTTTTTATGGCATCCCATCTCCTATCTTTTATAGAGCAAGGACTTTGTCTGCACAGCACTTAGCACATTTTGGATTCTATAAATGAATAAAGACAATACTAGTAAAAGCTTAAAGGCACAGTTCGGCAAACCCTGGCCAAATACCGCACTATTGTGTGATGGGTCCTGTGCATGCCTCCAGCTGAGTAAAGAAATCCCATCAGCAGTAAAATATATTCTGATAATTTCAATATGTCAAAGAAGGGATGCTGGGGGAGGGGGGGGCAAGTCTCCCAGGAGGGTTTGGTGGAAGGAAAATGTACAGTAGTACGTTTGAGCTGCCTGTGTGGGTCACAACATGGCTTAACATTTCTTATGGGGAATTAATTGACAAGGAGAACAATAGCATCTAACAGTGAACGAAGAGGTGAATCTCTCTCTGCAGTTCCTGGAATGGCCCCTTTTGGGGTTTGTTTGAGGCTTGAGGAGAACTGCAATGGGGATACAAAGACCTGTTGTAGTGATCTAGGCCTCTCTGCTGCATGACCTCCATCCACTTCCTCTGTTCTCTTAAAAGAGCATTATGTTCCAAGAAGTGGTAAGTACCAAAAAAACAACATTCCTCCCCCCAAAAAAAACAACCTACCAAACACACACCTCACCAATGATCTGCAAACTGAGTGTTACTTTCCTACTCCAATCATTTGATTTTCTGTAGCCATCTTTGCTGAATAGCAGTTTTTATTCAGTCTATAAATGCATATATAAAAACCTTAATATTATTATGAAGCTAATTTTAGAAGATTGTATTGCTAACTGTTCCTTTAGCAACTGTACATTAAAACAGGAAAAAGCATAAAGCAAGGCTGCGACTCAGGTGAAATATTACAAGATAGGTTTTAATTTTACGTTATTTTGATTTAATTTACTTGGATTATTGAGGGCTAAGCAGTCCATAATTTTAAAATGACATTGACATGCATCTCAGGAAAGTCACTATGAGACAGCATTAAATTAAAAAGGCTACAAAAAACTGCACTGACATTGTCTATTTGTCTCTTCTCTAATTCATCTTTCACATTTAGTCATTCATCTGTACCCCATCTCAAGTCATTAAGGATAATAATTTCTAACTGCTTCATGATCCACTTTTTTTTTTTACTGCAGAATGCACAAAAGTAATTAAGCCAAATTGAAACAATTATAGAAAAACAATATTCAATAACTGAGTTGCCAAAAAGTTTTACTGTACCCTAAGGATGCAAAAAATTGCCTGTGAAGCAGTAATATTATTCCATGTTACATTTATTCCTGCAAGCTAGCCAAGCTCAAATTAATTGTACTGACTAAACTTTTCTTCTTAGAGAAAATTAAAGATATGCTGTTGTCAACACTTGAGCACAACCTTGCCGACACTTAAACGCAGAGAAGGGTGTGACATCCTGCCCTGGCTGCCTTGTGCTAATTAATCACTCTGGTATTTAGGACCATTCAAGCAGACAAATTAATGGAGAATAATTAGTGTATCTTTGTTCCAGCTCAGCTTTGCACACCAGACACTCTCAGGGAGAGAGGGGAGTTTGTAGAAAGTGAGCTATTAGCATGCGCATAGTTTCGCTTCTGTTCAGCAAGTTCTGCAGAGATTAAGAGAAAAGCCAAATTAGCAGTCGTGTGACTGGGGTTAGGACATCTTTCTGAAAAGAAAGCCCTCTGTTTGGGTATCAGCTTCCAGAAGCCAATTGTTAATCCAGATGTTAGTTTTCACAAAGCACAAAACACAATTACAAACTTCCTCTTCTCCCCTCTTCTCTAGCACATACACATTAAACAAAGAGGAATATGGAAGAAAAATCAAGAATTGCTCCTTTACATTAAAATGATTTATCTTAAATTCTACCATCCTTCAGTGTGGTATATATCCATGTGAGACTTCTAAACATTAACCTTCCCTTTGTAGGTCACAATTGGAGCTACCCTAACTTTGATGGAGAAAACAGAACAGAATGTGATAGACCATGTAAACAATTTGATTATTTTAATCATCAACAATATTTACTACTATTTTATACAATCCTTTTATGGGCATTCCCTTAGAATGCAGAACTCCACTTGTTCTGAACAGAAATCTTGAGTAGCAAGAAATTTAAATTAATTGCAAACATAAAATCCAACTAAAATTTTGTGATAGTATAAAGCATGAATAAGTGCATGTAATAGTTACTAAACTGCAATAAAACAGAGATCTACATTTCCCAAAGATATTACAGATATCCTGATTCAGTTGTATGCAATTAAAGAAATTTTGTCACAAATTCTCCAGTTATTTCTTCTCCAAGGATCCAATCCTGCAAGCGTTTGACACCTCTTGAAAAAGTGTTGGGCACTAATGATGCTCAACACTTTGCAGGGTCAGACCCATTACCAAGGAATAGGTCATATTTTTATATCAGTGCAAATGGGTGACTCACATACTACCCTCATGATGGTTAGCAAGGCCCCAGTCCTGCACCCGGGTTCTGTCTGGAAACTGGAGTCCACTCACATGGACATCATAGCAGAATCAGGGCCAAAAACTCCAGTTCTGAACTCCAACATTTGAGGAAGATTGAGAAAGAACTTTGCCTCTCAGATCCAGTTGAATGGATACAGACTGCAGGCACTGAGCTTCATATGCCAGAACATTTCATAGATAGTGTGTGTGGCGGCGGGGGTGGGGGGGGGGAGGATAGAGGGGTGGAAAAAGGGTCAGAAAAAAAAAAAGAAGGCGGGAGACCACACAGTGAGAAAATCTGACCACACTTGGGGAAATTGTGTCAATCCTATAAAAGAACAAAATCATTTTAAAGGAATTTAATTACATGCAGACTATAAAGCTGTGCTTTATTTTCATTCTTGATGATATTATATTGCATAAACAGAGAATTTTCACACCTGGGGTTAGACATGATACAGGATATTGTTTTAACACACTGGGCTGCAAGGCTTCATAGAAATGTGATATGACTGTGCACACTGTTTTTGGATTTATTCGTGTGTGTGTGTGGGGGGGGGGAAACCGCTACAAAAGCACACATTCTTACAATTCCTCACTGGGCTTAAAAATAGACTGAATCTCTACAGCCTCCTACAATACTAAATTACTGTCTGAGATAAAGCCAGATGCCATTAGAAAGGCTACCATCCTGGGAGTAGGTCCTCCTAGATCTTTGAAGGTGCATAATCCTCATTAAAGGAAAACCCTGAGCGTAGGAAGGGCTGTGCTGACATCAAGGCACCTGGCCATGACTAAAAGAGCTGGCCCCATATGCGGCTGCTGCTGAGCAGCAGAATGTAATTTAGTCGCACCAGCAGGAGCAGAGGTCAATGATTTTATATTAATGGGGATCACGACAGTTCTAAGCTGTGGCGTGCTTTGAAATAAGTGTTGTACAAGGCAGCAAAGAGAGCTCGGCAGAGGAAATGAGCTGTGTCATTGTCTCCTCATGTCTTGCAGCAAACACTGGAATGTTTAAAGTTGCCATAGACTTAAAGCCATAATATTTTATAAACAACAATTACCTGTTTCAATCTAACATGTCTATAAATGATTAGTTCTTCAGTTGGCTTATTGTTGCAGATGGCATTGCTGATCCAAATACAATCCACACATTTTAGACAAAAATGGAGGAAACGTGATAGAAGTACAGAAATCAAAAACACTTGTGATTAATAATTCGTGTGTAAGGATTAGGATCATGTATGATGCGAAATCACTATGTATCAATGAACAATTCATGTCAATATCACCTTAAAATAAAAACAAAAATAAACAAATTCAACCAGGCAAAAAGATCTATGCTTTCATTAAAGGATGTTCTAGTGTTTTAATATGTTTGAATCAGAGCTTGAACTAAATTCACATTTAATCAGGCTTCTTTGTGGAAATATAATGTGAGCCCTCTTATGTTTCATAGGATTTATATTTGGAATTTCATATGAGCTCATGACACCGCAATCCTTTGCATGGATCAATATCTAACCCAAGGGTTAACTGAAGTTCTTAATTAGGTTTTCTGGGTAAAGATTATTATTAATTATTTTTATTTGTAATCCACTAGCCTTGCAAAGTGCTCGGCGCTGTCCGAACACATATAAAGAAGGCAGTCCCAGCAGCAAAGAGCTTTCAGTCTGAGAATACAAGCAACATAAACAGGGTGGGGGAGCAGAATAAAAACATAGCATAAATTAATTACCAGCAATCTTCAAATTACCCTTTAACCCAGCTAGCATTAGCTAAAACCAGAAATGGATGTTTGAAGGCGAATGAGAGTTGTGGCCTTGTGGATCAGTTCAGAGAAGGTGTTCCATGCCTTAGAGGAGCATGGAAGAGGATAGAGCAATGGCTGAGAACAAGCCGCCGCGTGGGGATTGAAGGCGATAGACCAGAGAGGGAGGTGAGTGATTGTGACAGGGTCTATAAGCCCTGCACTGGTAACAAAGGAGTTAAAGAGCTACTGAGGGCAAGGTTGATTCTGCCCACCTGGTCCTATCAGTCATGCTTGGAATGGAATAGGGGTTTAAAATCAGGAAGCTCCAGTCAGTTGCTGGGCAGCTCTGGGAGAGAGCAGACAGTAGCTCTACAGCTTCCAAAAGGAACTTCATGGAAGCTGCCCTCAGGGAGGGCATTCACTGATCCCATACCCCTACAAGGAGGCAATAGCTTGAGATGAGACTAAGGTTAAAGGCCACCATAGATGATCAGCATCAAGAGAAGACTGCATCAGAGCCTCTTTACTGGCAAAATGTTCTGAAAAGGCTCATTGCCATTGTGAGAATGCGTGCTACCCAACACCTAGCACTGCGTGGCACTTCAGATCAGCTGTATGTGACAACCACTAGAAACTTCCTTAAAATTGTGGAGCTGATGGCTGAGTTTGGTGCTGTACTCCAGGAACATCTAAGAAGAGTCACCACCCAAGAAATGCACACACACCACTACCTTGGAAAAACAATTCAAAATGAGATCATACAGTTATAGGCAACAAAAGTCAAACAGAAGATTGTGGCAGATCTGAAGTCAGCAAGATATTACTCTCTTATTCTGGACTTCACACCTGACATCAGCCATACTGAATAAATGACTTTAATGGTGCATTTTGTAACAACAACAACCACCTAGTGAAAATGTTCCTGCAATGGTGACTGTCAGAGAGCATTTTCTAGAATTTATTGACATTGATGATACTACAGGAACTGGTATGACAAATGTGCTTCTTAAAAAGCTGGAAGATATGGGAATTGTGATAGCTGATCGCCAAATGCACATGAAAGACTTTGAAGTGATACTGCAGCACTTGCCAGACAGGGGGGTTAAATGTAATGCTAGAAAGGCTCAGATTGCAAAGGAGGAAGTATCATATCTGGGGTATCTTAATATCCAAAGGGTACAAGCATTTCACTGTTGACAGCATTGAGGCTATTAATGCATGCCCACGACCAATTATGGTCAGGGGAGTTAGGAAAGTGTTGGGGCTATTCAATTTCTGCCGAACTCAAATCCCAAATTATTCAAGGATTGTCCAGCCCCTTAATAATCTCCTGAAGGGTGCTGTGGACCACATGATGCAACTGAATGGACACTTGAATCTGAACAGGCATTTACCACATTGAAAGAGAGGCTAAGTACTCCCCCAGGGTTGGGACTTCCTAACCCATTAATGCCTTTTACATTGTACACGCATGTCAGTGAGGGACATATGGCAGCAGTGTTAACACAAAAACATGGGGACAAACAGCGCCCAGTAGCATACTACTCTTCTAAACTAGATGCTGTCACTCAAGCAATGCCACTATGCCTCCAGGCAGTGGAAGGAGCTTCTATGGCCCTAAGTCAGGCCTCACCACTTATTGGTGCACAGGATGTAAATATTGTCATGCCTCATGCTGTCCTTGCTATTTTATCAGGAAAGAAATCTTCGGCAGTCCATGTGGCAAGATGGACTCGATGGGAAACGAGCTTGCTAATGCCTTCGGTACATCTGCAACGAACGTTATCGCTAAACCCTGCCACCCTCATGCCTACCCTAGATGAGGGACACTCGCATCATTGTTGCCTTGAGGAAGAGCCCATGGACCTTCCAACACTACTTTTAACACTAAGAAAGAGAATAGGGGAAAAAGGCATTCTAAGCCCTAGAGTTGGTTAAGTCCTTCAGTTATGACCTTAAGAACAGAGGATTCTGCCTTTAAAACAAAAACAAAACAACATCAAGATATAGATGAATATAAGTGCGCATTACAGAGTCTTCTCAAACAACAGCACAAAAGCAGTCATTCGGAACACTGGGCTATTTCTCCAATTCAGTTCTGCCCACAAAAGCATCATTAAATATTTTAGCCAGATGTCTTTAAAATATTTAGATTTCTATATATTATAATTAATTTTCTTATTCAAAATTCCCATTTCAGTACTGCCAGATGTGCAACATGAAAACTGGTCCTGATCCTCATTTACACTAACACCCCTTTCCACTTCACTCTGGCAGCATAAAGGGACCTTAAAGTGAGTATAAATGTAATTTATGTCCAATTTAAGGCTCCTTTGGAGTGCCAGAATTGTGTGAAGGAGCCTTAAAGTAAATAAGAATCAGACCCTGTTTGTTTTAACTAGTAAGTCTCTACTGAGACCATAGCATTGCATCTCCATAATCTACAATAAACAGGCTAAGATTGTAGCATCATGATTCAATCTCATAATTTGATATTTAGCCAAAAAAAAAAAAAAAATCTGTGTGTGCTACTATTGCTGTTGTCATAATGGGATATACTCTAGTGGTATTAACCCCAATACTTAGAAAATTAGGTCTTATGCATCTTAACAAACATACCTTAGAATATTAGGAGCAAGGAAAACACATAAATCATGAAAATATTCTAGTGAAATAATTTACTCCTTTGTGATATGTTACAAAATTGTTTAATGCAATTTATGCTTTTTGATGGCATCCTTATGGAGGATTGTGGTTTTAAAAGGAATTTTAAAATCCCAATAAACTGCTAGAATATTTTAATTGTGTGTAGTATAAATTGGATTAAAAAAAAAGATTACTCATAGATATTTTTCAGTGAGTATATTTCAAAGCTCTCTCCATTTCCTATCTTTTATACTTACCTCTGAAATAAACAATATTTTTGAAAATTTTCACAAACCAATCAACTTGAGAGAGAGAGAAAAAATCAATTTTCTGTAACCTGAGAGGGAAATTTCTGATGAAAGAATAAAATGATTACAGAATAATAATGCTTGGGAGGAAGAAGACCTTCAAAATGGTCAGGATATGAACTAATGCAAAAAAGACTATTCTATTCTATACAGGTTGTTAGACTGTACTCAGAATGGTAGCATTTGAGTGCCTATATTAAAATACTCTCCATAGTGAAGTTTTAATGGACTAAGAATCAAGACAGTTATTAAAGATTACTACAGAACCTTAACTCTGCCCTTTGGATATGAATTATGGGTGTAATACACTCCAGGACAGAAGGTTCTCTCATCCATTAAGGCTTTAAATGGTGCTGTCAGATAGTGCCTTGAGCAAGTCCCCTGTACTGGAGTAAATTTCACTCAGACAAAAGAGTATTTTGTTGCATGATCATACTACATACACTGAAATAGATAAATACTATGTATGGCATGCTTCTTATTTCACTGTGCTTAAGTGAATTAGCACAAGTTAATTTAGGTTTCCTTTATTCCTTTAAAGTAATAATAGAATCCTGTTAATGGAGCACCTTAAAGGGACAACCTACTGTGCTGGATGATGTTCTCAATTAAGAGTAGATTATTAGATCATCTTGTCTGACCTCCTATATAACACAGGCCTCAGAATTTCACTCAGTTGCCACTGTGTTGAGCCTAGTAGCTTGCATTTGACTAAAGCATGTATTCCAGAAAGGAATTTGGCTTGATTTGAAGACATTCAGAAATGAAGAATTCACCACTTCTCTTGCTCGCATTTTCCAAACAGTTAATCACCCACACAGATTTTAAAAAAAATTTGCCTGACGGAGATCTTTACTCCTAAGAAAGAGTCTGAAATGATCTTTAATGAAATATTGTACCAATAAGAACAGAGAGCACATTTTGTCTTCAGGAACACCAGTGCACACCATTTTCTACAGAGAAGCTGCATATGCAGAATTTGACTTAAAATTTGTACTCACTACATCTCCCTCTCTGTTCTTTCTCAATATGCCAGTTTCCATATTAAAACATCAAGACTTAGAATGTTAGATGCATTTAACACCTGGTTAAGGATTGCGGCTCAGAATTTCATACCAAACACCACTTAACCACTTGGTACTGGCTGAATATGTTCCCCTTAAGATGACATTTCATAAATACTGCCCAATTAAGTACTTGTTGCTATTCCTTATTGCAAGGATAAATCAGTTTCCTGGGAAATGTGCCAATAAAATGGCTTGTATTGCACTTACATCTTGATTCTTGATAGATTTGGTGAAGATGTCTCCATGTTAGTATAATAAAAGCCTATTATCAGTTCAACAGCAGAAAACCTGTTTTCATTTATCAAGAAAATAGCAGGTTCAACACTAGTTGTCTTTTTAAGTTAAAAATTGGAGGTATGTTATAAAGAAATTACTAGCCATCACAGAGAATGATGGCACAGTCAGCCATGTTTTTAAATTTAATTTTATTCCTCAGTTCAAGTGTCAACTTCTCTACCATTAATTATACTGATTGCATTTAAAAAAAAAAAATCACACTTTTACTTTGTCCCAAAGTGATTTTAAGTTTGAACAAAATCCCTTCAGCTATTTTGGATTTAGTAGGTGATTAAAAAAAAAAAATCCTCATTCCCTCACCTTCCCCAAACAATTTACAAAGTCTGATTATCTCTTTTTTCTCCTTATGGAGAAAAATATTATGGAACTTCAAACTTCTATTATTATTTTAATATTTATATTCTGTTGGTGGACAGAAATCTCAATCAGGTCAGGGGCTCATCATGGTAGGCACTGGACAAACATATAGTAAATGACAGTCCTTGATCTGAAAAGGAAGACATAACATGTGAGTAGAAGAAACAAAACAAAACACAAAAAGGCAGATGGCGAGGTAGGAAAAGGTAACAATAGTAAAAGGATGTTTTAGCATCAGAAGCTGTAGTCACTGCCTACCCAGCGTGGTGTGTATTAAGAGAAGGGACTTTGCTAAGTTCATAAAATAAAATAAAATAAAATATAGACAACACCTTTTCCTTGAAAATAAGAATAATGAGAATGAAACCCCTTCCCCATGATAGTGATGCACAATTTTCTCTATTGCTCCCATTTGAGAGAAAGAGATTACTTTCTCTCAGCACTTTCTAATAGAAGAGATCCTTGGAAAAAAAGGGTGAGGAAGATGTACAGGTGGAGGAATTCCTGAAAGAGAAAACTGATCCCCAAATGGAAACGGAGAAGAGAAACAGTCACCACAGGCCTCAGCTAGAAGTTCTCAGCATACCCTCAAATGTGCTTCCTAGATGGAGAGAGAAATGAACCACTAGCCAAAGATGATGCACTTTTATCTCCCATACTTGATACATTGTTCACTTGTTACTGATCAGGCTGGAGGAACAGGACTTGAGCATCAGTATCTAAGAGGGGATTTAATCTCATAAGTGGACAGGTAGAGGCCAAGAATGTCAGGGTAGATCCAGAAGGTCCTTCTCAAAAATCCCAGCAATGCACTCACTGAACAAGGTAGGCTAGAACTTCTAGTGTCCAGATGAGGTTTAGCAACTGAGCCTTATGGTCCCAGTACAAAATGCCCAAACTTCCATTTAAATTGAAAATAATATCGCTCCAAACAAAACAGTTCCTGTAAAAACAATTTTTTTTGAGTATCTAGGCTTCTTGCTTCGTTTTGAGCTATTTTAAACAATATCATTTTCCCTCTCAATTTGTTGCCACTTCTCAAAGAGCCAGAGGTAAATAGAGACAGCCTTGCTAAATATATGGATTTTAGAAAAGGTGTTTCCTTCTCAGTGAGAATTAAGTGCAAACTTACAGAATGTCTTTCCTTACTTATTATTTGTTTAAGCCATTTAGAAAGTGTGAGCAGAAGATGTGAATACCAGCTATTTGTTACAAAACTGGCACTATGGAATATAATGTACTTTGATTGCTCTAAGGTCCTGTCAATATGGAGGATAAAATCATATGAACAGAACAAGTTTCAAATACAGTTTAAAAAAAATTATATGATACCATAGGTTAACACCAGATTTTATTTCAGATCCAGTACCACAGTTTTATCCTCACTATGTATGGGACCTTAGTTTAGAGTATACAAGATATACCATAGTCCACAATGTAAATTTTGAAATGGATAATTTGCATACACATCCTCTGTTCACACCCTTTAAAAGGTTTAACATATGACTGTACTCTGAAAAGCAATTCTGTAAAAGTGATCTCTCTCCAATTCCAGACTGAATTTGCTTAGTTTACAAATTAAAATAATATAAAATAATTGCCAACTCTATCTGAGATCTTGAATTCAAGGTGGGTTCTTTCTGGTTATGTACCCCTGTTAGTAATAAAGAATGTAAAAATGGAACTTAGAAAAAAAAAAAACTTCAGATGTGCAATCCTGAAAAAAAAATATCAAGCTCACTGTTCCACAGCTCTATTGGCACTATTGTGCCATCAGGAGTGAAGAAGCATAACATACTTATTTTAAGTCAGTTACAAACATATGACACTCTGAATACACCCAGAGCCGATCTGTTAAGAATTGCTGTGCTTATCCAGATTCTTTTCCATTTATAAAACTACACAAAGTCTAACCATAATTAATGAGTAAGGGAAGACATTCGGGAAGCTTGTATTTAAATCTAGTTTATAAGATTTTCCAAACTAACTTTAAACAAGTTTGTTTGTATCCCTATAGGATGCACCTGGCCCAATACTCTCTTGACTTTCTGAAATAAGTGATGGGCACATGGGCTCTTGTCCCCTTTCACACCATCAGAACCCAATGTAAAGGAACAGGAGGGATTAGGGAAAGTGGCCACAACAGACATTGCTTGCTAGTGCTTTCCCCCCTTCCCCGCCCCCCCCCCCAAGAGTGGGATACATATGGAGCACAGCAATATCAGCATATAGCATTTTAGGGCAGAAAGTGAAGTATAAAAACAAATTAAACTACAGGAGAATTTTTAGATGAGTAATTACTTGTTGCCTAAGTTGGAATCTGGCCAAGACACAATAGTTAAGTATTTCTACTCTGACAAACAGTCCCATGTTATCTTTAATGGCCACAAGAGGTTAGGAAGAAGTGCCATAGATTTTACATGGCATCCAAAAGATAGTACCTCCAGCAGCAAAGTAACCCAAATGCTTCAATATTAGAGCTAGCAGGAAATTTGCAAACATTCGGACAGTTCTAGAGCACACTTTGATTCATCCATGCTGACAGTTCTTTTAAATTGCCTTTTTTCATGTACGCTGGTGTGAGTGAAGTTTTGTTCACACGATTTTCATGGAAAATGAATTTCAGGATTGTAGCTAAACTTAGTTTCCGATAAAAACAACAGTTATGTTGGGCAGAAGTAAAAGTAATGTAGAGGCCTTCTTAGAATTTCATTCCTAGGGTTAGTGAAGGAGGACAGTTGCAGCAGCAGTTCAAAGAAGGAGAGAATGGAATAAAAAAAAAAAAAAAAAAGAGGATGTACTTCGAAATCTTCAGTGCTAAATATTTTTAACATGGCAGACAACGTTCAGAGCAGCAACAGAAGCTGCCATGTATTTTTTTTAAAAAAGACAGTACAAACAAAATAGAATAATGCAGCATCGAAATGAATACGTAGTTCTAGACTATTTCAGCTAAATTGCTGTGGTTAGCAATCTTGGTAGTACATGATTCTGTTGAATATCCAACCTAGTTTTAGCCTGGAATAATTTTTGTAAGATACTGAAAATAGCTGCTCCTCTAATTAGTGAGGAGCTTCACTGAGTGCTTATCTTCTTTTCTTGTTCAAAGTATCAAACTGTTTCATTACAACACAAACAGGAGACAATTTGATGTAGAAAGTAAGATAAGATATTTCAATCTGTACTAAGAAGCAGTTTCCCTTAATTATTTTAAAAATAAAATGAAACAAAATACCAGAATATTGCAATTATATTAGGTCATCTGACATGTCAGTAGCAGTAGTGGATAATATGACATGCTACAATATGACTTGACTATTACTGACATTATTTCTGCATTTCAAAAGTAATATAATATTTAAAACAAAATAAATTTTGAAATGAAAATTTAGTTTCAAAATGAATTTTTTCCAATATTAAATTTTCCAAAAAAAAAAAAAATCAGAATTTTCATTTGACAGGAAATTTTGAAAATATTTGTCTTTGTTCCAAATTGTAACAAAAAATTAAAATACCAAAAATTCTCACTAAAATCAAAATTTTCAGTTTTGGCAGTTTCTAGTCTAAATTACCTAGTTAAGCACAAAATGTCTATTTTAATGTGGTTAGGGCACTATCTTGTTTTAACATGATCCCTTAACAAAGTATATCTGGGTTTATACAGTGGCCTCGTGTTTTTAATTGTAACCTTTTCTGCCCAGTAGTGTTAGCAAAAACAAGGACCGGGTTCACAATAATGACTCATGTCCTCATCCAGAGTCCAGGTATTCCTGTTCTGAGAAATTAATAAAATAAAATACAATACAACTCTCTCTAGTCATACTTTTCAGGTGGTTTTTCCCCACTCACAAGTGTGTTGGAACAGAAGAGTCTTAATTGATAGGAAGGGGAACACAAATGAGAGAATATCAGAAATTAAAAGTTATGCTGATAAACTTAAGAAATTCCATGTTGACTTGCAAGGAGTCTTCTGCCTCACAATCTTAATCAGTGTTTAGTGCTAGGAGTCCACCTCCTTGATATCCCCTCTGGCATCCCACTCACAGCATGAGTCAGTTCAGTGTAGCCTGAGCATTTAAGGGTGGGCTCTCCCACACAGGTCCTGGCTCCTCCTGTCACAGCTGCCCAGTCTGATCTCACTTTAGGGCACGGCTGTGGGCTCAGGGTTCAACTCTCCCTGACTGAGTGGGTCAAGGTCCCATGAGGGTGACTTAGCTCACATCTACCATCCAGGCTCAGTTCCATCACCACTGCTGCTGCCAGTCCAACCCATCCAGAGTCTATTCGGTCACCAGTCCATGTTATCTCTCTGAACAATCTGCTTCACTATTCTGGTCTGGGCTTCCCAGTAACACAATTTAAAGTATCTGCTTTAAAGATCTGGTCAGGTCCTCTCAGGTCAAGTCAGCTCAGCTCTATTCCACTGTCAGTCAGCACTACTTTCGTCAAGCTCCTGGCTCTTTCAGTTGGGAACCAAGTACACCAGATCCCTGGTCAGAATCTTTGCCTCTTGGAATCAGTTCTCAGCACAGGTGAGAAAGTGCCCCCCCTTTTTTTAAATGGATCATTATTATTACTATTCTGTGTGCCCAACCTCCACTACCCAACTGGGTACAAAACTGGAATTTGGTGAGGGTGACCCCTCATGAAGACACATTTAATGCAGTTCTTTTGCCTTTTGGTTACACAATAAGGATAATTATATTTTGTTTCCCTTACACTCAAAACTTACATGAATTTAAAACAAACAAAAATGTTCACAGTGGAATGGTTGGTCACCATTCATGCAAATGAATCATAGCTCACTCTTTTACCCCAAATGCCAATAGAGAGCTTTATCCCACTGTGGTTCTCTTGTGGCGTAAGGTATGTGTGTAAGGGAAGGGGCGGGGGTGGCAAGAAGAGCCAGAACTAGGTCCTCAACTGTGCAGTTCCACCACCTATTCTCCCCCCACCTCCCATGTTGGACGGGCAGCAGCCCGCTAGGATACTATTGTAGCCCTCACACTACCCACATAATCACAAAGTGATTTCACTCTACTACCACTGCACATCCTTGGGTAGAGCAGAGGGATGTATAACCTGGCTACTTGACCAGTACACTGGTTCCGGAATTTATCGTTAATGCAGTAGGTTAATACTGTATCATGTTAAATATCAAACAGGAGTAAAATCAGGTACCACACTAAGTATCTTTAAACATACTAAAATCTACCGATTCAAGCTAAACCAATATAAGCAAAATAAATTAAGAGTGTCTATGCCAGAACTTGCATTGATTTTATTAAATCATTTTAAACTCACTCCTTTAATTAAACTAGTGCAAATCTATGTGTGGACCAGACCTTAGAGATCCCAGAGGACTGCTCCATTTCACCAACTCTTTTTGTTTCCCTCCATAGCAGCCCAACCCTCCTTCTCTAAAGGGGGCAATATAACCCAATCAATCTATTCTAACATATGGCATTTGAAACAGTGTCAATGGGATTTAGGAGCCTAAGTTCCTTGAAGAGCTTTGAAAATGCTACCTCCCTGTGCCTCAGTTTTCACAGTGGGGAAAATAAACAAAAATTCATAGATTTTCTAGATGAATTTCTAGATGAATATCAAGATTAATTAACAAAGATAAATAACAACTGTTACCATTTAGTCATTAACCTTTTTGTTTTTAATGAAAGTAAAAATACAGTAATACTATCATCCAACAGTATTAGGAAGCTTAATTTTTTGCAAAAGGTTTAGAGATTCCCAGGTGAAAAGCATTATAGAAACGCAGTTATTGTTTTAGAATGATTGTAAATTAAAGCAAAATCCACATACAAAAGTTTTCCCTGAGAAGTTCTTTTGGCAGTAAAAAAACATATCAAGCTGATACTCTTTCACTGAAAGATATGCAAAGGCTTACATTTAAATTAAACATCAAATTATAAATATTAAAGTTCCAAACAAGCAAAGTTCAAAGAAAAACTTAAATCCAAACTACCAGTGTCCTCCTCTCTCTGACCCACTAACTTTGCCAAGTATTTTTTTTATCAGAAACATTTATGCTATGAAAATGAAATGCATTTCTGCCTTATAATGCATCTCAAGCAGACATGGATGTGAGACACATCTAGGGTGGGATCTAAATTTTATGGACCACAGTTCTGCCACACCAATCCTAACCATCCAATATTTTTGTATTCTGCATAATCAATTTATTCAGCTTGCCTAGCATTTTCTCTCTGTCCCCTGACATTTTGGATTTGAGAAATAATCACTTTCCTTTACAGTATGCAGTTTCCTCTAGTCCAAATCACACTCAAAAATGGAAAGCTCAAATCAAAATAAATAAATAAAGGACGGAGAGTGGACAAAAAACTGAGGTGTTTCCACTGGAATTGGATTTCTCTTAAGCAGCAAATAATTATTCTTGGCACATGATAAGGATACAACTGACTCCTTGCCTACCCCATCTCCACATACACACGGAGCAACTAAAAACAGAATCAAATCACAGTGCATTAAGAGGCAGAAACAAACTGAACTGTTGGTAATATGAACACAATGGAATTTGGTTTTAAGTGATCACCCCTGTAGTGTTCACGTGGAGCTTGTTCCTGCAAGGGGCTGAGTATGCTGGCCCTGATCCCGCAAAGCAATTATGCACATGAGCAGCCTCATTGACTTCAAGTGAAGCATGTGTTCAATTACTTTGGTGGATCAAACTATTGGCTGTATGGCTGGAACGTTGCTTGCCAAAAGCCTTTTTATACTGTTTGTTACAGGGTGGCTTGCCCCTTAAGGGCTGGAGGCCTGAGGCCACCCAACTCTGATTACTGAAGGAACTGCTCTGGTCCATCTGTGTCCCATTAACAGCCTTGAGGGGCTTGATGGAGGACAACGGATTTGCCTATAAAGGGCAGCAGGAAACTACAAAAGGGTGAAAGCTCAGAAAAGACCTTGAGTAGTCAGTGCCAGGCAGCTGAACTCTAGCCAGGTAAAGCCTGGGAGTGACTGTGAATTAGGACCCAGCTCTGGGAAAGAGGGCTGGGCACACCTTACCTAGGAGGGGAGAGAAACACTGAACTGGAGGTGGGGCCTGGAGGGCCAGTGTGTGTGTGTATCCAGAGGACTAAACAAATTGGATTCTTAGAAGGGGAGTGATTTAATTACCTTCGGAATGAGTAAGTTATTTAGGGACCCTGAAGAGGAGGAAACAGAGGCAGGAGGCTGCAGAGTGACCTCTAGCCAGGAGGGAATGCTCAGAAGGCAGCTGGCCCTGTTACACTGTTGCTGAGGAGAGCATCCCTCACTTAGGAAAAAAGAGTTTCTTTGACTCCTTCAAAGGACAGGGAATATGTAATGCTTCTGAGTGCCACTCAGCTGCTATACAGTTTGTATGTTGCCAATTAAAGCCTAACTTGTCTTGGCACTAAAATACCTAGCAGACTTCTGTTTCACCTTGCAAGGTGAACATTTTACTTGTGTGTAGGTATTGAATGGGGAAGTTCACTGTTGTATGGATCTGCAAGTAATTATCATTAAGATATAACAATCAAAACCTAACAGGCTTGCACCATGCAGCCTTTCCTTCCTGATAGTGAGTAGTTGGTAGTACAGGACATCAACACAGTAAGGTCTACTGATTGCACTCCATAGCACAAAGAGGAAATAGAGGCCACCCAATGTCTTCTGAGGTCCTGTCTATGTAGTACACTTAAAATTCTCTCATACATCACCCTTATTTTGGATTTACTTGTCATTTCCAGACAAAAGTTGATTTTTCCAGTAGCTGATCTTGTACTTTTCAAACTCCGATCACGAAAAAAGTATAAATCATGATTTAACTTTTTATTTTATAGATAGAGAGCTCATGCAATTAAAGAGAAGACTGCATTTCTATTTACCTGGAAGAAAATAATAGCCGTGCTTACTTCTGAATCAGAAATACTTCAAGTCCTACCAGTGAATCATGGGGTATGAATGACCTGAGTCCAGAGAAGGGAGCATTATGAGTAGTAGTTTGGACCAAGACCAGGACTCTGAGGTCTGTCTAGCCCACTACTGTTGCCATTGGGCTGTGGGGGTGGTGATGGGGGTGGGAGCCTGGCTCCCATGTGATGGTGGTGGAGCATGAGGGAGGTTGATATAGTTGGGGAGTAAGCCAGGGACTCCCTATGTCAGCCACCTCAATAATCTAGTTGCTATGTCTCTGTTGATCCGAGGGCCTGGACTGATTGCCAGTTCTGGGGTCTGGATAGGATTTTTCCCACATGGCAAAAGCTGCTGTGTGGGTTTTTTCACTATTCATACAGCATCCCAGAGGTCCAGCTTTGTGGGTTATCAGTTATGAATGTTGCAACTTTGGCAGTTTCCAGTGGGGTTTGGGAACTGACCCAGTGGGATTCCCGGGCATTGGTCCTGAGCACTGCAATACCTGGCAAGGGGGGCTGCCTCTACGTCTCATGCAGCTTGTTGCTCCCCTTATGGGAAGTTGGTTGGGACTCTGGCTTCCAGTTAAAGTTCCTGAAGGTATAAAGACATCTTGGCCTTCATGCACATCCTGAGGTCTGTAGTCCACCCAGGCCACTGGTGCTAGTTGAGATTGAGCTGGAACAAATCATGAGGAGGGTTCCAGTGCTGTCGATAGGTTTAGAAAGCTTGAGCATTCATTTTGAGAATGATATTGCATGGTGAAGAAGTGTGCCTCTAATGTGGCTCCTCTCATCAGACCTCTCCTACTGCGTGGTTGGAAGCAGGAAATGGGTTAAGACTCTGCCTTCCAGTCAGGGTCTCTTGGCAAGCCTGAGGGAGGGAATGTGGTGTTCATACTGACCATCAGATTTACAGTCCACCCGAAGGCCACTGATACCATTGGAGAACCTAACTGGAACAACAGCCCTGCCAGGTAGTTTGGACAAAAGTTTTAAATAAAGTTTAATCATCTTATCATGTCTGTCTCATGTTCCTTTGTTCACATCAGCTATACACTTTCAATTCTAAAAGGAGTGACTTGCAGGAGCATATACTTATTTACACATGTCCTTCCTAATAAATCATGCATTGTAATTGCCTGGTATAGAATTATTTAATTTTTAGTCAGCTAATTGTTTGAGCATTCTATGTTGTAGCATTTTCATTACTAACATTTTCACAAGTTTTCATTAATTGCATATGCCCAAATCAGGATGCTTTGCACCTGTTTTCAGGGAAGCTGAATGGGAGCAGCCGCTCCTCAATACCACTAGAAGAGAGTGATGAGGTGTCTTGAGTTGGGCGCTCACTCAAAAACAGGTATAGAAAAATTAGTGACCACATCTAAAAATGTGGACCTTAGTGACTAATATATATATATATATAGTCAACACTACTTCAGCAAAAAATCTCTAGTCAGCTCTGCACCTACCTTGACTGCAAACACTGTTGATACTCAGAGAATTAAACAGCCTTACAGAGGATATCTTTGTTCAGAAGGACTGTCAAAACTGTTAATTACTCAGGTGGAGTTAGCATACAGCTCATTAAACCATCTCAAAACTTTCATTCCTTCTGCACTGAATCAGTCCCTTCAAGAGCTCTCATATCAATATAATCTGGTTCTTAAAAACACATTAATTCACATGATCTGTTGTTGCACCATAAAATGATTTTGTTTTCTTTGTAAAATGGGTCTGATTCTACCAGAGTCGCAACCGCAGTGAAGAGAGTTTCTGTAATTAATCTCTAATGGGTGTGTCTGTATGGGGTCAAAGAACATTTGCAGCCTGCACTGTGCCAGGCAATATGTATGGTAGGTTTATTGGAAAATCTTTTAAATTAGCTTATTTGCTGCATTATGAAAATTTCAAAATGCAATGTCATTTGCTGCATACTCAAATTTGTATTAGATCTCTGCAAAATATTCACAGTTCAATCACTCTGAGCCATGAGTTTTAGGTTAGAGTACTACTTAACTGCACTTCATGATTGTGAACATGAGCAATGGTTGTTTTCCCACAAAACTAAGCCCCTGGACCAAACTGAAAATAAGGAGTAAAATTATCGTAAGTGCCTATGTGACTGAAAAGACTACATCCCATTTTCAAAAGTGATTTAGGCAGTTCGGAGGCAGTTCAGATTTAGACAGTTCAGTGAGTTGTGTTTTCAAAAATGTTTTTCTAAGTGATTTAGGAGGCTAAGTGCCCAAGTCACTTTTGAAAATGGGACTAAAAACACCTACATGACTTAGACATTTTTGAAAATTTTCCCATGTTGTCAAGTAGGAAGGTGTCTCTGGGTGTGTGGAGAGGTGATGTCCCTTTTGGAGGCTCACGTTAATTGGATTTGATCTTTCAAATGAACGTGCAAAGACTGGTTTTCTTCCAACTCCTGCAAACCAAAATGCAAGGTCCAGTTCCCCAACTGAGCCCGTTGGGGTTCACAAACACCTCGTCATTATACAAACCAATTATGGTAGATTTATCTGTGGATTTCATTTAGCTGAACAATAAATAAAATGCATTTGGCATTGATTTATAAAAGTCTCTGTTTTTCAAGGGGCACTATAACAAAGGGCAATTGTTAGCATCCCAATATTCTGAGCAAACGTTTAACAATTTGACATTGGAATAATGAATTGTAGGAGTAGTTGGATTACTATAAAGCTAACCGCAATTTACATTCAAGATAAAAATCAAGGACCTGATCCTGCTCATTGTGTCCAGTCACTCTAATTGTGTTCAGAGGGAATTCTTTGCATAGCGTCTAATAAGATCAGGCCCAAGTTTATAAGATCTATAACAGAGGGAAAACAATTTACTACTCAGGAAGAACTAACTCTGCTAAACACATTTCTAAAATGACATTTCTAAATAGTTTGCAGCTATTGAGGAATGAAAGCCATCATCATGGTTTTAAAGTCTAGTTTGTTGATTTTTAAATGTAACGCTCCACAGGAGCCAGTGCTTATTCTTTTCTCACTTTGCAGGAGAAAGTGACTCAGAACAAGTTACAGAACACAATAAAACACGAAGAACCTTTTTTCCCCTCCATCGTTCTCATGGCGATATTCCACAGATTTCTCACACACCAAACCTCCAAGTAGGATAATGCATTTTTAAAATATGAACTTGCAGCTAAAATATTAAACATGTATTTCCTCCTCCTATAGGATAAGTGCTGAAATGTCATACACTATTGGTGAGAATGACCCGTAAGTGTTTTGTTTTTTTTCCTCTCCTCCTCCTACTGGAGCAGTTATTGTGGCGTGCAGTGAACCAAATCAACAATGTGATTCAAGCTGTCGCTGCAGCTTCATGGTAAAAGAAAGGATAAACTATAAAAACTACCCTCCTACAGCTCTTAGTTCTTGCTTCCCACACTTTAACATCTTCTGTCACCCCTGGCACTGTTACTGACCCATGCTAAGCTAAACTAAAGGATGATAAGTTTGCTGCCTTTGCCCTTGTCCTAAGGGGCTGCACATTATCCTATCAAGCATCAGAAGCCATTTCTGTGGGATATTTGTCAACCTACGAAGTCCTTTTAGAACAAATGAAATGGGCAGCGAATTACAAAAATGTCATTCTCTAAAGGAAATGGATGAAGGCTTTTGTTCTGCAGTAACAAATAGATGCCATGGGCTTATAACACTATTTTTGTATTAAATTTGACAGGGTTACTATTTCCAGTTCATTAGGGGAACAGTTTGAAAACTATTTTTCATGCTTTTAAAAAATAATGTTTTCTAGTAATAAATATAAGCAATAGCTGGCATAACATTCTAAATGGAAGATCAGGGTTAATTTCAAGCCACCTTTACCAGTGATCAATTACATCTATGTAAAATGTATTTTTTCAGAAAAAATTAAGATTATAAATGTATTATTTAATTGGCATAACTTTTGATAAATATGAGTTATAATTGCCTTCCCCACTTTTCTCGTTTCTTATTTTTAAACCAATTTTCTTGCATACGATGGTCTTACTGAACACCATGATATATTTACCATGGGCTAAGGTCAAGCAAAGGAACAATAACTCACCTCCTTAAATGAATGCTTCAAAGTAAATCTTCTGTGTTTAATAGCAGTAAACAGAGGTCAGGATGACAGTCTCCCAGGCTTGAGAATAAAGCTTATGTGTTAATATTCTCCAAGAATCACAACTGCACCCCTGGGTGACAAAATGCTTGCTAAAATGTGATACAGACAAAATATTATACACCCCTATGGACATGAATGTAATTGAAAATTTTCAGAAAACTGAACTGAGACACAATTTAGAAATAGGTCAATAGATGTAATTCCATGATCCCCTTTTAGATACTTTGTTAGAATGCATCATAGCAGATTATTACACTTTTTTCTTTTTTGACTGCAGTATGCCTGGCTTTAACTCTAGCTGAAAATTAAGCAATATAATAGATTATCAGTAAACAGAACATGGCTGATATGTCAGTCACAGCATCTTATGTGTAAGGTCTGTTTCTCCACTTATCAACTAATCAATAGTAAAGATAACATTTTATTTACCACAAAGTGCTATAATATTCTCTAATCTTTACAGCTCATTTTGCCTGTAAAATATTCTATCAAATATGTTATATCACTCCGACCATTTATTGCTGGCTATTTTCACTATTTTACTGAACATACTAATAAGAAGAGCACAGAATTGGCTTTGCTGAGAAATAAGCTCAGTAAAAAAATAGTGTTAACTCATCCCTTGCTTTGTAACTATCACTAACAATGTTCGTGCAATTATAATCTGCAATTTTTATTGGTAAAATTTTACATGGAGCTAACCGGGCAAGACTCAATGCATAATGAACACTAAAGACTGCTGAAAAATATGCTCCTTCATTGTAGCGCATTTTTCAAGATACACACCAATGCACCTCTCAGATTAGACTCTGTCCTTTATTTATCGTTAGTCAGATAAAGAGGCAACTAAACTTTAAGATGGATAGCCTCCTGAAGTGCCAGTACATTCCACTCACCTCCCCATGCAGCCTTAGAGGTGGGGAGGCTTTGTCAGGGACAGCAGGGGAAAGAGAACTCTTGGGGCTTTTAAAGAACTGTACCACCCACTGTTCTCTCCCATCCTTGTGTGCACTCGGAAGCTTCTTGGCTGATCAGAATGATGCATTGTAAGCCATTCGGCTCCCATGCATCCAAGGGTGGTCTTTAAGACCTCTCCCTTGCCTGGAGTGCCACTCTGTGCCCTGAGGGAAAGCTCCCCTTTTCCACACCCCATGTGGAATTAGAGGAGGACCAGGTTTGGGGGCTTTACTCTAGGCATTATACTAGTCCACCTTGTGGGATTGGAAAGGAATTGCCAGATTGCCCTAGTGGGGGGAGGGGAGGGGTTGACTTTCCCATAACCCATTGAGTCCCTGGGTTGCTATGTTCTAAAATTCATGTTGCAGCAACTTGCCAAGTGCCCAGTGCAGGTAATGGATCAATAAGGGGTCTAGTTTCTCTAAATTCATTTTCCTGGAAGTGAATTTAGGGGAAGGCATTCCCTAAAGATGATGGGGAATAGGGCTGGGGCTCCTAAATTCTGGTACAGTGAGGAGGCAACCCCCTTATCCCTTAGATGAGGGAAGGGCATTGGGATCCCAGCAACAATACTGGGATCATGTGGAGGGGAATGGAGGCTGATGGCAACCCTCCACCAGGTAGTAGAGATTACTGGATGGGTTATCGCAGGATAGATAAGTAACATTGGATGAGTTACTTAATAAAGTTACAGCCTTAGTTAAAACTTCAGTCCTAGTGTCTTGTTTTTCTTCCTGTTTGTCTGAGACAAAAACCTATTTTTATCGTCAATAGGAGCTATGCACATATATCAAGAGAGGATACCAAATTTAAACAGAGTGGTGATCTTTGAAAGAATATGATACTTTATTAAACACGGTCACTAACAGTGACAGGGCAGAATTTCACACTTGGATGCCTAAAGTTGGCCATCTAACCTCTTTTTCCTGAAATACTGAACATCCTACAGCTCTTATGGGTGTCAATGAGAGATGTAAAGTACTCAGAACTCTGAAAGATAGGCCATATATAGGATTTATCTGCCTAAATCGGGATGTCAGCAGCTAACTTTAATATACCTAGTTCGGCAAATCTGGCCCAACTTTTTTTTAAGTATTCATCACTGGATGTGATGAACAGTTTGGGGATATTGTTATAGGCTGTTGAACAGCTGCGCATTTTACTGCAGACATGGAAGAAGAGATCACTGTACAGTTTTTCATTTCAGTGTTAGGTTTGCATAGCACTTGAGGAGCCTTTAGATGAAAGGAGCTATATAATAAGATTACTATTACAGTGAAACCTATGCTAACCATCACAAACTAACCTTAATCACCTGTCCTAACACCCAGTAAAATTTCACTCTCTCTGAAAGTTCCTTCATATTAGTTGCACTATATTATGTGACTACCTATTATAATGGCCAAAATAATACTGGTCCTTTTGGTGGCTGATAAGAGGTTTCACTTTTAATATTGCATATAACCATAAAAACATTCAAGAACGGGAAGATACCATCTGGCCTAACGTGCCTAAGATCTCATAGAGCTGCTACAATATTAGGACAGGGTGAATTCTTTTCAGGCCAAGTTTAGTATGAACTCTTCAATTAAAACAATCTAAATAGTAATTAACCCCCCCCCACCTCCCCCCCGGCACTTAGAAAGATATACTTCTTTTACTCCACTGGTAATACAGAGTTTCTATTACAACAGACTTTAAGAGGTTAGCTGTAATCCTAGTGTTTTACTCTAGCTCTAGAAAAAGTCCTCTATAAATTCAGAATGGTCTGAGCATGTTGTGGTGTACAGGATGCATCTAGCAACCAGGCACTCATATGGCGCTTGGATGAACTCAGTGTTATACAGCAGGTCCTGCAGCTTGTAAAAATCAATAATTTGATGTGTTTAAAAAAGCAAGTGGATTCATACATACACAGACAATACACACATTTCTAAGTTTTCTTCTGTTTTAGAGATGTTACTAGCTATGGTAGTTTTCCCCATCTAAAGTATGGGGAATTTCTCCCAGACCAGAGGAGGAAGAAGTGTATTCAGTTTATATGAATATACATGCACACAAACACATTTTATATACATGTGCAGTATATTCATGAGAAAGAGAAAGTTTACCAATAAAGTAATTGTAGAGATTGTCAGGTATTTGTCCTAGTGTCATCATTAACCCATGATATGATCTTGTATCACCAACAAATAAAAGGAAAATAAACGCACCACAAAGTGCCACAGGCAAATTAAAACAAACCATTTGCTTATAAATAAACTGTAGCTGTGATAAAAATCTCAAAGATGACTGATCTTGCCATAATAAAAACTTTCTGAAACCTTAGTAATAATACTTTGCACTTATACTTTGCCTTTCAATCTAAGGAGCTCAATGTGCTTTACAAACATTAGGTAGCTGTGACAAAGGTGTGACACTGATCCATTTCTAGAAGTGGCATAATTAAGGCCTGGAGAGTTTCAGTGACTTGCACAAGTTGGCTCAGCGAATCAGTGGCAGAACCGGGAATAGAACTCAGGAGTCCTGTGCATTAATCATTATTACGTCCATCTTTAGGATTAAGTGTAGATTTATTTCTCTGCCAACAATGACTCAAGAATACAAGGACTTTTTGCAAAATATTTATGCTAGCATTTCAGTGGCTATATATAAAAAAGCTGGGCCTGGTTCCAGAACAATGTGGTGGTTTTCACCTATGCTACTATACCTAGAGGAAACCTAACATTTTAAGGCATGTGTGAATTCCCTCTGCAATTTTCGGCATAACGTAAAACTTGATTAAGAGCAGGTCTTTTCCTGTATGTGCCAAATGACCCAAAAGTTGCCAATTTAATGCTAATTGACCATGTGGAAACGAGCTGCTGCTTATCAGAGCATACAACTTATGAAAATTATTCACGAGCTGCCACAAATGCACTTTATTGGCATCTTAGATGAAAGTGTGCTACTGATATTTGATCATCCAATTCTATCAAAGTATCCGGGACCAGCAATGGCAACAAAATCAGAATGCATAGGTGCACTTGGGAAAGTATTGATAATTGTCTACATAACTCTTAATGTTGTCATATACTGTACCACACACAATAACACAATGCCACAGGATTGTTGGCATGGAAAGGCTTTGATTTTATCAGCACAAAGTATCCAAACTAGTCTTAATCATATGCACTACATGAAATTAACATTTACAATTTTAATATTGATATTGTCTATGCCACTAGGTAAACCTTCAGCACGGGAAGAACAGACAATTTTAATCAAAGGTAACAAATGCTCCAGGCTTGTGTTTGACTGAAGCACAAAGCTTGTCCCCAGCTGGAAACCCCCTATGCTCACTGAAGAAAGTCACCTTCTCTTTAACTAAGGAAAGTAGCACTTACCTCTCCCACATCTAGGTTTCCTTTTCCAATGTGGACTCTACTGAGTTGCCCCTTAACCGATTTAGTGGGTTGCTCCCAGTGAGGTTCCAAATAATCATAAAAACAGCAGCAGCACACTTCACTCTTAAAGTGCTTTTTCAAGTCTCCCTCAGTGCTTTATCCCTATTTTACAGGTTGAGAAACAGAGATAGAGCCAAAGGTGAACTGACTTGCCCAAATTTGTGCAGCACCTATGGAACCCAAGTCTCCCAACTTCTAGATCAATGCTCAATCCACTAGCCCATGCAGACTCACCATAAACTACAATAAAGAAGATATGATATACATGGACTAACTAGTCACCCAAGTAGATATAAAAGCAAGAGCTACGCACCCTGTGGTTGATAGGGAACAGCTTTGAACATGTCTGAGCAAAAGGATTTTTTATTTTATTTTATTGCTTGTGCACTTTCATGCACTTCACCTATGGTAGTACAGTGAAAAGCACCTGCAGAACAAAGGAATGTGAAAGGACAGGACAACATACTTTATTTTCTCTAATCATTATTACTGTTTTTACAGAACAAGCATATACATGCCAGTTTGCTGCCACAAGAAGCCATCAGTCTAGACACGCCATAACTTAAGAGAAAAATGAAACTGAGTGGCTAGGGGAGTTAAGATAACAAAGGTTACAGATACAAAACCATGAGCAAACTGAAACATGGTAGGTCCATATTTTTATTCAGGTCTTTGCAGAGTTTGCTAGGTTTGTTTTTCCCCCAAAAAGTAGGTAGAGGGCAAATAATCTGGGCAATCCCTGTTTTTATGCCTTCTTTCATCTTCTGTCTCTAACAGATGCTTTTTCTTTCCATGACTTTTTTCTCATTTCCATCACTTTCTCTCCCTTTGTGGGGATGAATAGGATATTTCTCTCAGTGTTTGCATGTCAGAGTCTGTGCCCATTGGGCCTACCCCGACTTAGGTAGGCCTGCCACTGTGGACATAATTATTGCTTCTTCTCCACCACCCCAAAATAAGGAGTGGGGATTAACCAAGGAAGTGTTTTGGATCGGTGGGGCACTGTCAGAGTGTTGTCGGCCCATTTTAAGGGGAGTCTGAGCCCAGGCTACCCATGATGAGCTAAAGTTAGAAGAATAGACCTATTTCCGCTACTTGAATAATGAGCGTCTGAGTTTGATAAAAGACCATGAGGGCTCAGTTGAAGAGAGGTGATCATATAGGAGATGCTCTGAAGGGAAAAGAGCTCCTACTGATCCCTGCGAGGATAAATACTGTGTATGTTAGGGATTCATTTTTCATACTGGCCCATTTCAACAGGCAGTAACCTCCACTGATTCTATTGGATCTGGCCAAATTCAGCCCTGTCTAAATGGAATCTAAATAAATAAAAGTCTTCCTAAACTGATTTTGTGAAACTGATTTTTTTTTTGTCTTAGAGATTGAAACAACTATTTGGGAAATATCTGACCCATTTGCAAGGGTCACAGACATTCATCTTTGCATGACGTAAAAAATATATTCACGTTTTAAAATCTTAGAAGACCATTTAGATGGCTTCCGACTATGCATTGGCACATCAGATCATTTTCTGTACTCAGAGATGAGCAGAGACCCTGACTCCCCAACAATGAGCTACTTCTAACCTCCCTAAAATTCACAGTTTACCTCTCCTCTCCCCCAAATACCATTCCACACACACCCTCCGAACAGACAATCCTCCTGATCTGTCTGCAATATTGTAAATCATTCACGATTGCGAACAACACACATTTTATCTCTGTAATTTGCGAAGGGGGGGCGGGGACTGCTCCTGATATAAAGTAGCATCTCTCCCCTCTCCCCCCCGCCGCCTTTTCTAATGGATGGACAATGACCAGGAGAATTCTGAAAGCTACCCAGGGTGCCGACTCAGGACAACGTATACCCAAACCACCTTCTGTGATTACAAGTTATAGCCCTTTTCCAAGAAGGCATATTTAAGACAAACATCAGATTAATGATAAAACTGGTGTGTGTGCGTGTGCGCGCACTCACACCCCTGTATAAGTACAAGGTAAGATCTTATATATGGAAAGGTACATAAATACTTTACCTAGCGCGCACACACACACACACACACACACACAATAGTGGGATTATCAAAAGCACTCAGTGCTGGCCTCTCTCTTCTCCTGTTAAAGTCTGTGGTAACACTCCTATTGACTTCAATGGGAGTACAGTAATGCTAGTGCTACTGGAACTCCTGCCCATGGTAATATATATACACACACAAGCACATTATATCTACATACATAGCAACATTTAAAAATATACATATTGTGCATAAAATCCATATGCCGAGCTCTTTAGGACAGAAAATATAGATGAATACTATATAAATGGGCACGCTAGAGCTGAAATGAAATGTTCATATTAGAACAGATTAAGGGGGCATTGTCTGAGCTTTTGTGTGGTTTTGGCTGTAATGCAGGCAAAAGCCTGAATGAGCTCAGCTTTCCATTGCTGGCTTTAATCTAAAGGGGGTGGGGTGGGGTGGAATGGACACTAAACCTCCACCAAAGTGTGGAAAAAAGCCACTTAAATAAATATCTTCAGTATTTGCACTATTTTCATTGAGTCACTGATGACAGAATACACACAATGTACCCTTTGAACTTGTAAAAGGCTTTCCCCCCTGCTATTGCACTAACGCTTATTTTACATTTTAATACTTTGCATCATAGCATGTCCAGCTCCTCTTCATCTCTAGCTTTTTGAAAAATAAAACCCCACGTTGTATTACATGAAATTCAACCCGTGTTTGGCAGGATTTTATAGAGTCTGTGGTGAGATCTGTAGCATTGAATTTTGAAAGTGCTTAGCTAAGTGGGGAAATGTATTTGCCTGAGCCAGAGATAGCATTCTTTTTAGACTTCTTTTTAAAATACTGGCACTTGTCAAGCAGAATTCTCTTGTTCCTCTCTCTCTCTCTCTCACACACACACACACTTATTAAGGGTGCAGCAGAACTTAGCTGACACCGTAAGCTGGAGTTTTAATTCATTCCATTTCTGTGCCTCATAGTGGAAAAAAAGTAAACAATGAGGTATGTTGCACACACACACACACACCCCTCTCTCTTTCCTAAACATTCAGCATCTCTGATCCTCCTGTATGTAGACCTGATCTATATCTCAGGTGCTAGTGACATTTTCCTTCATTAGGAAATGCATTTGTACAGCAAACAACATGTTGGCAGATATATTAATGGTCACAGTGTAATGTCCTTTATGAACATAATCTAAAATATATATGGTACAGGATGAAGCCACCATTTCCAAGGCACAAGACACAACTGAAGTGCAACAGAACATACACCTCTTCAGATCTCAACTTGTCCAGCACAGCTGTTATCAGACACATCGGGGAGGGCAGCTTAAAGAAAGAAAAAAAAAAAAGAAAAGAAAAGAAAGTGATTTTGCAAATCATCTGGAGGTGGAAAAGAGCGAGGATGCAAAATTCAGCACAGGTCTATAAGGAGAGAAGTTTAATGCCTCGGTGCTTGTTTTGAACTGTGACCCAAGGTTTGGCTGGGCACTAACCACAGCATGCCTCATCAGCCACTGTCATAGCTACTCCAGGGTATACCTCCAGCAGGGAGCCAGCTCCATATCCTGAATTCTCAACTACCAGCTACCCACTGCCTCCTCTGCACTAGCTGCTGAGACCCTGCCGAGAAATCAGCATGCAACTCAAGAAAGCATCCTTTCCTCTGGAATAAAAATTAATATTACTTGTCATATTTCATGTCTGAGCTCTTTTCATGCTTTATCCTCTGGTAATGAAGGCTAAATTACCAATATTAGTAGATTTTCATGGCTAGCACAGAAAGAGCTGTTACTAGAATAAATGTTTGCATTGCTTCTGTTGGACACAGGCTTTGCTAATGCAGCTTTGCTAATTATTTCTAAATAGGCAATAATCTGCATCCCCTAGTGCTGGGTAGTGGATTGGCCACGTACCTGCTATTTCCCTTATTTACATGTTTTACAACTTTATCAACTACACTAATTACACTCTGAACACTGTTTAAAATTTTCTGTTAATAGAGATACAATGATGCACCAGAGGATGTGTATTTATGCCATAATTACGCCTCTGTTCCTGCGATGCAGTCTCCAATTAGCTGTCGACGGTGGCACAAGCAGCTGCCTGATATTCTAAAGCAGTGAAACATCTGCACGGCGGATGATACGCTCACATGGATTTTTTTTTTTAAGCCTGGAAATTTACACCCAAGGGAGTGCAGACAAATAGGAGCCTGTCATGTGTAGGGATGATTAGAAATCCTCACCATGGCAACATTGGAGCAGCCATGTCACAGAGTGAGGGGACACATGTCTAGATGAAGGCGCTAAAAACATTTGCTTTTTTTTTTTTAGCTTCAGCAGTCCCAACTTCCCTCCCTCCCCCTCTCCTTTTCATATTCTTCTCTTTGCATCTAAAGCCAACCAAAACAGCAGGGTGAAAAGGCCAAACTCTGCAGCCCATGCAAGGAATATGACAGTGGATTTAGTGTCAAGAAAACAGCGAGTAATCAGAAGATGCTGTCAGGGATCTAGTGGATATTCTCCTTTGGGTGGGAGAGGAAGAAGTGGGGGAATAAAGGAAGGGGGAAAATATGGACCTCATTCAAAATAATATAATGTAAATGGTCTTCATCCTGGAATGACATTTAATGGAGAACTTTCTTTTAACCATCATTAACAGTTACAATTTCCCCATGAATAGTTGGCCAGCCAGTGTACAACACTGTGAGGACAGATAGAAAACAAGTGCCTCCTACTCTGGTGCAAGTCTCTGTTTCTGGAGTGAAGTTCCAGCAATGTCATTATATGTGCAGAAAATGCATCTGGGGATGTTCAATATTATCATCATTTTTATACTGAAAGTCTTAATTATTGAGAGAATAAAATTAATTGGATCAGACTGGGCCATTACCATGTGTTCATATCAATTTAATACAATACAACTATTAACATTAGAGATGAGCCAAAGCTGACATTCTGAATCTGAACTTTCAATTTCAGGGAGGGGGAGAAGGTTTGAATTCAAACCTCTGGCTCCTAACATATCCACCTATAGTTTTGGTTCCAGGTCCCATCCAAAAAGAAATGGTTATATTTTCTGGTTCTGTTGAAGCCAAAACCTCACAAGAATAGCTAATGTTATGCTCCAAAGATTTCAGTCCAGTCCAAGAGGGCAGAAATATTGCAAGGCAGCTGATCTCATGAGAGTTTCATCATTCAAGATGGTGGAAGTTTTAGGAGGCCAGCTGCTCTCTCCTGAAAACAGCTCACAAAATTTCAGTGCCATTGAATAAAACCCTAGATACTAACCTAACCCTAATCTGCCTCTTCTGACCATCTGACAGCTACTTATAGTGTCAACACATATTTATTGTTTTTTTCTACGTAACTCATCACCACAATATCTGAAATGGATATTCATATTTAGAAACAGTTATTGCATATGCAGAATTGACAATTATCAACACTTTACAATCACTAAATTAAAATTATTTAAATACCCAAAGGGCTGACTCATCTCCTCCAAAACATCACTGTGACAGAGACAAGATTTCCTTGAATTGTTGTAGTGTATTCTTATCACTGCATCTCAGTATTGCAGAGGCCTCAGAACAGTATAACATGTGATATACTGCATCTCTTAGGAGCTGCTGGACCTAGGCGGAGCCATGTTTTGGCTCCATTTCAGCCTTTGCTTTGAATCTCCCGCCTTAGGTGTCAAGAGTCAGCCCCCTTAATGTTACTTTTAATTGTAAAGAAAATATGTAAATAAGGAACACTTACTACTTTACTTGGATGTTTCAAATACTGTGGGAAAGAGTAATATTTTTCAAGTGATAATGCAGAAGTTTCCCAGGGTGTATTACTATGTACTGTAATTACCACATATATTCAGTGAAATTCTGTGTGGTATTACAGGGTATGTACGTCACTACACTTTATGCATAAAGTTCACTTATTATGCATTGTGCGTACCCTGCTTTGCACAGTTTCATACTGGAGTGCATGATATTGAAGATCCACTATGTGTCAGTGCAAGGACAGAGTTTATCAGATAAACAAGTCATTTTTGGAAACTGCAGATGCTCCTACTGTGAAGCATTAAATGTGGCCCCTCTTAGATACATAGAATGGGGTTCTGGTCGACTGAACACAGACTGATAAGCTCTGCACAGCTCTGAATGCTGTTTGCCCACATACTAATGTTAAACAAAAGAACTGCAGACTGCAGAGAAAGGATGCGGGTCAGACAACTAAATTGCTTAAACCCTAAGGCAGCCTTCTGAAAAGAAAAAGCATGAAAGAAGCTGATATGAAGCTTTTATGCAGAATTGTTCTGTTTAGTATCCCTGTTAAGAAAATGATGGCAAGTATCTTGTTAAACTATATATTCCCAAATAAGACAAGAGGACAGACACCTACTAAACAAGATTCAATGTCCCACTTGTCATTACATGATCAGCTATATATCAGTTTTACATTATGTCTGTATTATAAATACAAGATAATAATAAAGCTGTACACATAACAAATGCTGTTAAATTATATTTTTTGCATTCAGTCACCTGATTTGTCATTGGAAGTTTGCAGGTAATACCAGTCTGTCATCAGAGAAATTCACTTTGCGTTTAAATTTTACAATCGTGCATTAGAACTTTGTTAGAGTTCAACTGTTATAGTGCCATTTAACTCCATTACTCAGACAGTTTAATAATAAATCCATGACAAAGTATATTATTGTGACAACATCTAAACTTCCTTTGGATGAAACTGTGATAAGATGTTGTTATAAAAGATTTCTACTATTTCCAAACATCATAAAATACTGAAAAAAGTATCACCTCTGAAAGCAGAGCTCTCTCTCTCTCTCTTGCTCTCTTTTGGGGGGAGGGATAGCTCAGTGGTTTGAGCATTGGCCTGCTAAACCCAGTGTTGTGAGTTCAATCCTTGAGGGGGCACCTTGGGGATCTGGGGCAAAATCAGTACTTGGTCCTGCTAGTGAAGGCAGGGGGCTGGACTTGATGACCTTTCAAGGTCCCTTTCAGTTCTAGGAGATGGGATATCTCCATTAATTTCTTTCTTTCTCTCTCCCACTCACTCACACAGACACAATTTCTCTCACAAGGGCTATAGGGAGTGGTTGGTACTGAAGTCTCAGAACCTTGAACATTACCTACCAGAGAATGAATGGTCCACACTAGAAGGACTGACAGCATCCAATAGCATTCAAACCAAGGTGCCCCAAAAAAGAGTGGGAATAGCCAGTATATGAGGGAAAACAGTATATTACAGAAAAGATAGAAAAAAGCCCTCAAGGATTCATACCAACATTTTTAAAAATCATTTTTGTCAAAAAAATAATATAAAACATCATAGGTTGTCATTGGCATCTCCCTGAGGTGTTCATCTGATAATACATGAAAATCTGCTCCAAAAAGCAGTGAAGCAATTATACATTTGAATACATTTGCACGATGCCATTCATACTGATCGTAATGCTTGCTGGGCTGAAAATTGCTGGTTCACAAATAAGGTAAACAAGTTTATAACAATAACTATTCTTCTAACAGAACTGCCTTGTTGCCAATGGTACTCCTGCTAACAAAACCATTTTTGATTTGTCAGGCATGTGTGAATCTCACAGGTCTTCTGAATGAACCCCTACTAGTTCCACGCTAATTTCTGAACCATAATGGGGTGAGGAATCCAAACTGATGAGCCTTTAAAACAATCTCTATAAATACCATACAGAGAAAGGCACTACATTCATTGCTATACTTTTAGCACAGTAATTTCTATAGAAGTTCAGTGTGGCCAGTGGTGAATCAATAACAGGTGTGTTGTAACTAGGAGAGCTTAGTTCAGGAGCAGACAAGAGAGATCACAGGTTAGAGGAGTAAAAGAAAGAGTAAGATCCCTGCTGAAAGAAAAAGCATTCAGTTGCTAGGCTGAACTGATGCTGACACTGTGACACAGCAGGCTTAGTGAATGATCCACCGAGGGAGCTGTTTACACAGCTCATAGGTGGAGATAAAATGTTGCCATTCCGACCATCAGAAAAGGAGAAAGGAATAGGGAATTGGACAAAAATAATGCTCTGAAGTGGTTCAGCTTCTATTTCCACAAAGAAATTGCTCCAGTTTCAGACCTTTCATTAAGACATTAGAGGTTTGATCTATTATGCAAGGTACTTTTTTTTTTTTTTTTTTTTAAATGGAGATATCCCATCTCCTAGAACTGGAAGGGACCTTGAAAGGTCATTGAGTCCAGCCCCCTGCCTTCACTAGCAGAACCAAGTACTAATTTTGCCCCAGCTCCCTAAATGGCCCCCTCAAGGATTGATCTCACAACCCTGGGTTTAGCAGGCCAATGCTCAAACCACTGAGCTATCCCTCCCCCCTTAGATGACATCTCTCATCACAGAGTGTGTTTATCCTCACCATAAACCTGTGAGGTAAGTGCTATTATCCCTGTTTCACAGATGTTGAACTGAAGCACAGAGAAACTAAGTAACTTGCCCAAGGTCACATAGGAAGTCTGGTGAAGCCAGGAATTGAATGTGGACCTCTGGAGTCCTAGGCTGGAGCTCTAACCACTGGACCACCTCCTTTTCATAGAATATCAGGGTTGGAAGGAACCGCAGGAGGTCATCTAGTCCAACCCCCTGCTCAAAGCAGGGCCAATCCCCAACTAAATCATCCCAGCCAGGGCTTTGTCAAGCCTGACCTTAAAAATCTTTACGGAAGGAGATTCCACCACCTCCCTAGGTAACCCATTCCAGTGTTTCACCACCCTCCTAGTGAAAAAGTTTTTTCTAATATCCAACCTAAACCTCCCCCACTGCAACTTGAGACTATTACTCCTTGTTCTTATTGTTAACCAGCCCAATGTTAGCTCATATATGGCCTGAGTCAATCCTAAAGGCATATGCTTAAGTACTTTGATAAATAGGGATGAACTGCTGAATCAGGGCCTAAAAACTGGTGCTGAGTTCCACTGCCACAAACAGAAGCTGTAGTACTAACTAGCAGTGGTGGGTTAAATAAAGCATTTTAACCCTTTTAAGAGTTCCATTTGCAAGAGTACAAGTCAAACAAAAGCTTAACAGGATACAGATGCTCTCTTTCTCTCTGTACATCTAATCAAAGTTTGCAAATGGCCTAAATGCTTTTAACTCAGGAGTTGCTATCATAGGTATGCATCCTATTCTTCATGTATATGGGACTTATTCCAACTCTTTATATAATCCCTGCCTCTGGATTGTATGAACCAGGTATCGTCAGAGGTGCTATATTTGCCTAATTTAAAGTTTTACAGCTAGTGACCCTCCCTCTTCTCCCCCTCCTCTGCTTTGGTAACTGGCAACGGCAGGGTTCTGATGATAAAAGCAGAAGACATCAATGAAAGCTGAAAAGCCTAGATGCTGCCTATGTCGATTTATTCCAAAAGATAAACAACAATATAATCTGAAAGATGTTTGCAGGCCATAGCATTCAGCATAGTGCTTGTAGAATTGGCCCTATGTTTATGTGAGAGAATGAAACAAGGCCAAGTACACTGCTCTTAGATTCAGTTCATCCTTAGCTGTAGGTGGGTTCATAATTCATTTGGAGAAAAGCTATGTGCAGCTAACAACCTCTTTCAAAGATCACTCTTCATGACATTTGTTTACAAAAGTAGGAGCAGCTTTATGAAAGTCTAGCTTATTTCATTTTCCTTTCCTTTTGTCTTTCCTTCTCGTTCTCAGACAGTTCTGTGAGATGCTGAACACCTTCAGTTCTGAATGGTTTCAATAGCTTTTCAAGGCATTCAGCACTTTCCTGTATTAGGCCCATTAATTACATTTTAACAGACAGACTTTATCACCCTGTAGAATAAGATGTAATTTATTGGATTTCTGCAAAATTAGAGGTTGCCTTGAACGTAATATATTTCAGTATGTATGAAACATTCTGCGCACTTCTATGATAGCACTGTAAATTAATGAATGTACATACAAACAAAACATTTAAAAAAAAAAAACAGACACAGACTATCTGTTGTAGGATCATACAAACTTTGTCCCTCTACCAAGCCTATTTGGAAGAAAGGCTTGTACAGCAATTCCCAGATGGTGAAGAATTGTTTTTATATTTCAGTTAAGGACTGAAATTGAGAAATTTCTCTTTCACACCTCAATTTCTGTGTAGCTTGCACTATTATACTCAGCTGTATTACAGAGCATGAAGCCTTTAAAATATGTAAATTTCCAGATGAATTTCTGAACAGAGGAGAGTCGCACAGATGCAACACATTGCAAAAAACAGAGGATGTCAAAGAAAGGAAATAGATCAAAACAGTGTTTTTGACATTACTTTCAATTAAACTGCATCTGTGAGGTCCACATACGCATGGTGAATTTTTAAGGAAAGAAAAGACATGAAGGAATTATTTTATATTGTGTAGTGGAGGAATACCAAATAAACGGTGAGATCTGTTTCAATACATCATTACCCTCCAGTAGTGATTTCAGATCTCTTAGGCTTTTCCAGTACATAATCTAAAAGTACACTATTCTGGTAAGAGAATCTGAAATCTCAAATTCTAGAAAAGCACAGAATCATACAAATTAGAGATGGAAGAGAGCTATTTGTTCATCCAGTACATCACCATGCCAAGGTATAATTGCCCTCTCTAATAATTTTTATAGTGCCTCGTTCAATAAAATTTTATATGTACATGTTGACGGGGGCTTCTATTTCCCTTCGGAGATACACTGTAGAATTCCACCTTTTAAATTTGTGCCCCTTTTAGAGAAAGATTACTAGCCAAATTTCCAAAACCAGATTTCCGTTTGTGTGCATACAACTACTCTAAACAGGGCATACAAATCTTATATTTTCACATATAAATGAACATTTAGATATTTAGTAGTTCACACAGAAAAACCTGATGAATGTGTTTGGTTATATATAGGCAACATAAAAAGTCTGTCAACTTAGGATAAAGTCTGCAGAAATAATGCTGAAGGTGAGAAGGAAATTAACAAGCCGTGCACTGCAAAAGAAAAAGAAGGTATTATAAGCAAATATCGCTATCTCCTTCCCTCTTCACACCAAATACTCAAATATAGTTAAATACCTTCAACAAGAAATCTTTCAAAATCTGGAACAAAAGCATATTCATTTGTGTGTGAATTTAAATATTTGAGGACTTTTAATTCATTGATCAGACTTTGCTTCCCCTGTTCCCTTTGGTGATGACCTTATCTCAAGTCCTGTCCCAGTTATCACAAAATCCTGGTGTCTTAGTTATGCAACATAAACCTCTGTTACCAGAAGAGGTTACCAGCATCAACACGTGCAAGTGGCAGGAGTTATCCCAGTTGGCCGTAGGATCATCTTGCCTTCAAATCTGACCTGACATCATCAACAAGAATTGATGTATGTGCAGTAGTTACTAAGGCTAAACTCTTGATCAATATGTCAGATTTCAAAAGTGATTGCAACAAAGTAGATTCAGGATTATGAGGCGGCTGCATTCACAAAAACAGTGGAAGGACAAGTCTGAACCACTTTTTTTGCATGTCAAAAGATAAAACACATAAAAGATCTTAAGCATGCGGATAGTACCTCCATAGCCAGTTTAGCTGTGACTCACTAGGGAGACCAAAAACATATTACACATAAAAGGTTAGTTAACAATACATACATACATACACACAAGCTTCAGCTACTGTGAAGACCAACACTTTTGCACAACCATGTGATTCTCCCAAACCGTACCATAAACACCCATTAACATGATAATACCCATTAATCCAGCCAAACACAACTCATTTGTCATCTTTCTATTGCAACCCATCTGCGTGCGTGTAGGGAGGAGAGATTCAAAGCCTTATCTGTTGGGGGATTAGCTTCAGAGGAAGGGCTGATTTTCAGTAATTCTTTGGTAAGGAAAAGCTCATTTGTTTCCATTTATTGAAATACCTATTTGTTATTCTACTTTCATGATCTCACTTATGTCTTAAGCAAAGCGCTTGGAATGGGGTGGAAGGGAGGGGTGCAGTAACAATATCTGATTGCAGAAATCAAGACAGACTATATTTAGGACTTCTTTTTTTTAATTATGTTTGCATCACTACTTGCTCTCATTTTTCTGATGTTTAGCTTACAGAACAAGAGATATATTTTAATGGATGGCAAAGACATGTCAATGTCTGAAAGGATCCATTCTAACCTGAAAATGCTGTTATCAGTTTTGTTGTTTTCTACATAGATCTCCTCTCTTGGACACAACAAGCTAAATACATAAGGCTGCAAATTAACAAATCATATCCTAATTCCAAAGATAGTGTGGGTGACCAAGTGTGGCTCTATGTACAGTCTTATTCTAGCATCAATTACACGTAGCTTAGTCTCTCTCTCTAAAAGTGCCTTTTGTGCCACTAGAGAAATCATTACTCCTATAGACCACAGAGATGGAGGTCTCTCTCTTTAGCAATCTGAATGCATAGGAACCAGAGTCTGAACATTCTGAATGTATAACAACCTTGGTTAAAGCAACTTAGAAAAATAAAATCACTGCAGAAGGACAGGAGAATTCTCATTTGGGTTCATGCTTGGGATTTTATGTTAAATATCAAAAAGAGAATGTAGCTGTAACAGTGTCCCTGATCCTTGGCTGTACCTGAGGATTGCTCAGTATAACTTGGGGAAAGGGTCTAGTGGTGGACATTTCTGCCCATTGCACCAACACAGGAGCTGCTACACTAACTCCACATGACCAGAGGATCTTTAAGGTAAGCTAGCATTAGAGCAGTTTGGCAGTCACATACAGCTGCCTTGATGCAGGGGAGAATCTGTCCCTAAATACAATATAATGTAACCGTAAACACAAAATTCAGTAAATGCAACAATTAAAGTTCAGAGTTTAATTTCTATGGGGTGGAGGGGTCTGTTTGTTTAATCTAGGAAAAAGCAGGGAAAATAGCTCTCTCTCTCCACTGGTTTAACTGTGTACTTCCACAGCTGCAGAGTCGAATGTCTATGCACCTATGGAATTCTACAGTGAATACCGTGGCCACCTGTAGTGGGGTGGCTGTCCCACTCCCTGAATTTGGGCTGCAGCAGGCCAGTGGGCCTGCACAGACAGGGAGCCAATCAGGGAAGGCCTTATAGGGAGCCAATCAGGGCCAAGCTCAGCCCTATAAGAAGGCTGCTCAGGAGAGCAGCAGGCAGTCTGTCCCAGGCCTTTGACAGGGGAAGGTCTGTCTCCAGGCTGGGAGATTAGCACCCAGGACAGCACAGTGCTGGGTAGGCCCTGGGGAGCAGAGGGTAACTCCAGCCTGGAGTCTGTCAGGCTGCAGGCCCTGAGGGAAGGGCCTAGCTGGTGCGAGGGGCCAAAGGGGAAACAGCCCAGGGACATGGACAGACAGACGGAGGGAGAGGAGGGCAGGACGGCTGCCACTAGAAGGTCCCCGAGTTGGGACCCAGAGTAGTGGGCGGGCCTGGGTCCCCCCCTTTTCCCCCTTGCAGTACACCCAGTCATTGGCTGTAGGGAGCGGCCATCATAGAACCGCCAGATCCCTGACAAGAAGGGATTAGACTCAAAGGGTGTGGTTGGACATGGTGGCTGGACATAGAAACTGCTGATCACCCCCCTGGGAAGGGGGCAAGGATGGACTAAGGGGCACTGCCGGAAGGCGGTGGCTCGAAGAGGACGCTGCAAGCTTGGGAGCAACGTGGGTCCGGACACTCCAACTGAGGGCGAGACAACAGATGGGACACCACCAGGAGGGGGCACTCCACTGGACAGAGCTAATTCCCAAGACAACCAGTAGGAGGCACCAGGTGGTGAGTCCCAACCCTGTCACATGACCATTAAAAAGTCAAGGGGAAATCCTGGCTTTATTGAAGTGTAACCCTTCTGCCCCTCTGAGTTGGCAGCAACAAGGGCCGGGTTCAGTATCTTGGGGTTCTGTTTCAATAATGCAATGCAAAACCGGCTTGAGCCCCTACCCAGTGACCTGGGACAATTACATACCACCCCCTGGGCGCCTCTAGGAGGCAATACTTCCCCTCTCGCAAGCATGGAGTCTGAGTTTAGCAAAAGCCTTTTAATAAAGGAGGGAAACAATGCGGCATTATGTTGGGGAAACACCACAAACAGGATTTATAACACAAACCATGAGCAAAAGACCCACCTCCAAGTAAATTTGGCAGTGTCCTTTTCCTCTCAGGGTCTTAAGTCCAATCACCCCAAAGTCCAACAACCAAAAAGTCTCTGTCCCTGGTCAGTGCCACCCCAGAGTTTAAAAGTTTATCTGCAGTTTTACCCCCCCCGCCTGGGCGGAAATGGGGGGGGCACATGGGGTGTTAGGGGGCACCTTACGTGGTCCGAGGCAGACTGCCCCACTACTCCATGGAGTTCTGCTGCAGCCTTCACCACAAATGGCTCCGCTCTACCAGCTGCTTTGCTCCTTCAGCCGTCCCACAAACTGCTCCGCTCTGTCAGCAGTCCCATGAACCACTCCAGCTGCCCCCGCAAACAGCTCCGCTCTGCTTGCTGCTCCAACCATCCCACAAACTGCTCCACTCTGCCAGCAATATATCTTCAGCCTCCCCCACTAGTTAACACAGCACTCAGTGAGCTCAGCTCAGCAATTTTAGCTCTTTTAGTGATTTCAGCTCTTGGTGATTTCAGCTTGTAGTAGGGGAGTCCCAGTGCTGGTGCACCATTGGCCCAAAATGAATTCAGCTCAGCAACCTCTAGACAGACTCCTAATGGAAGCAAAACTAGCTCTGCTATTCAACAGTGGAGAGAGGGGGTAGTGCAATTGGTGTTCCAGACCCTCAAAAGGGGCCCATACCATCAGGTACACATACCTGTCCCCAACCTCTCTCCATTCACTAGGTTTTGGAACCCTTGTCCAGCAAGTGCTACTTAGGTGATGGTGAGACTGTCATAAAACAGTTTCATTGTCCTTGATTCACATTATCAGGGTAACAACACTTTATTCCTTTTGCCCCAATAACAGAGAAACTGGGAATCCCACAGCTGCCAAAGTGACCATTTTGGGCTGCCGCAGGCTCATGCTAGGTGAGGTGGGTGTGCCTATGCAAACAAGATCAGCCCCTGAAGTTCTTTTCCACACTCACCATAATTCACCACCAGATGTCAGGGTAGAGCTCATCCTGACTCTGCTTACAGAAGTAAATAGCAGAACACTTATTTATTGCAACTGGGCCAAAATTTCATCCTCAGTACTTACCAACAGTTACCACTCAGTGTTAGATATCTGAGACAGCAGAGTTCATCTTCAGGAAGCTAACCAGAAACAACTACTGTAACTTATATACCACTATGTGGGAACTGTTGGTAAATACAGGCTTTAATAGATACTCCTGTGTTTGCTTAAATGACAGTGTTTTTATTATCTAAACATTGTTATTAGGCTTAATAATGCTCACAATCAAATCAATATCATAACATAACATCCATTGATTTTTACTGGAAACAGGATCTGCTCTGGTCCATATAAAGGGGCTTTGAGCCCACATTGTGATCCATTTGGGTGGACTGTTCTACCCATAGGTTTCAGAGTAGCAGCCATGTTCTACCCATGTGATTTCTTATAGACTTCAAGGGGTCTCTGTTCAGATGCAGTAGTCTATCTGAATGGATCACAGTACAGGACCGGGTCCAATCAATTTAAGAGATATTTCAGACTGTGCATAGGTAATTATCAATCACCTATATCTACTTTAATTGTTAACTGGTCTTGCAAATTAACCTGGAGACTAGTCCTCAGGAAGTAAAGCCATTTGACTTATATGCATGCACAAGGGGGTGGGCAGGGGAGGGGAGCCTTTATATGTTTTCCACAGCAGAACATGGTGTTTTTCTTTACCCTTACATAATATGAAAACACATCAATTTTGGGATGCATGGAAAATGTCAGCAAAAATGGATAATTTTTCAGACAGTTCTGAGCATGTGAGGCCATATTAAAATGAACCTGAACATAACCTTAACAATAGCATTCATTTAAAAGAAAAAGCTTTAGAATAAGCTAAAAATTGTGTGAGACAATAAATCAAAGTGACATCCCAGAAGTAGTTGTGATGCTCTGCTCAGGACACCCAATACCATAAACCACTATGTTACCTCTCTGTCTCAGGCAAGGGAGACTTTTGCTGGAGTTTAGAGGTGTCAGTGGGCTAGAGTTTACTTCACTGCACCTCTCCTAGTTCTTCAACACACTTTCCTATAAAAAGCACATGGAGACCCACAATTCAGTCATTCAGGTTTTGCAAGGATTGCATTAGGTAAACCTCCACACAATAAAGCCCAAAAAGAACAAGAGGAATGAAATTAATTCTTAAGTACTAACTTTATAGAATTTTATACTGATAAAAACATTATAATAAATAAACAGCTTAATTTGTGCTAAATAACAATAGTATTTCATAATCCACATACATTATCTTAATTATACATAAATATAAAAAAAGGAACAAATTAATTCTAAACAGGTCAACCCGCACAGAAACGCAGTGAGAAGTAACTCAGAGTTTCAAAAGCTGAGATTGCGTTCACGTGAATTTCAGTTAGTCTTTTGACTCAGCAGACTATACAGAGTTGATGACCAAAGCACTGCAGTAATATCTTTCCTTCTCTTGCTTCCAGAAATCTCCAATCAGAACTCACACAGCCACTTTCTTCTCCTCTGCTCAACTGGGGAATCATTCATTTAGCTAGTCAGCTAAGTAATTAACCAACCAGTCAGTATTAAGTATATAATTGAAAAATCCTGTTCCAAGAAAAATACAAAACTGAGAACAGAAAAATATAGATGACTCTTTCCCTATCATCGGATTCAGAAAGAAAAGCATTGGTGAGCCATACTGGTTAACACACTTTGATTAAAACAATTTGTCTTGAATCAAACATTCATGGTATATAACTAAAATTAAAGAAATTATTTTTCCCCTCTCAATTTCCACTTTCTGTAACTGACACTGCCATGGCTTTCTTGTTAGAAAGTTAACAATAGTACTAACATACTGGAAAATGCCTTCTACTCCTGTGGTTGAGCCTCTCCCAACCCACAGTGGTCACATGTCCTCTTGTAAAGCACTTTCCATGATTCCTTGCCCTCAATGGAGTCTGTTGAGCCTGCCCAAAACTGCCACACCCAGTCCAGAGACTTATGGATGTGGAATGGTAATTGTGCATCTGCCTAGCAAGTCACCCAGACAACTCATTCCTCCCCCTCCCTTCTCCTCTCTAGATCTCTTAAAGATATTCAGCATGTAGATTACATCAGGTCTCTGCCACACCAGTCCGTCTGCCTCATAAACTCAACAAGACTCTGCCAATCTAGACCTTGTCTTCAAGGTAACATTCAGTGAACCTCAGATCCCGAGTTCTCAGAGACATCTCTCTGCTTTGTCCAGTCTCTCTTACTGGACACTCAGATAAATTGTTACATTTGCTGTCTCCAAAGAGACCACATACACACCAGGTTGTTGACTTGATGAGCACACACTATCTTAAACACAGCACTGAGATTGTGAATAGTAAAACTAAGAATACGTTTATAGATAAAGGAGATGTAAGTGATACTAAGTAGATAACAGAAATGGAAAATGATTACAACAAAACAAAATAAAACACTCTTTTGACTAAGAGTTAATTTTAGAAAGTTACAATCTTTATCAGAAGGGCCTTCTCACTTACATGAAGTCATCAGCATCTCCAACCCTTCAGGTAGGAGGATCCATTGTTCAGAGTGGGCTGTCTTTTACTCCCCTTATATTACCCAAAATCCATTGTCTTTGCCTCAAGAGCTAGGCAAACCTCCTGGGGGTTCAGACTGTGGTGTGTACTCTCAATGTGCTCACCCAGCTGTTTCCTCCTCCACTTAGTAGCTTTGCCTACCTTATATGTATATGTACTTTCATTGTCCTCTGCTTGCAATCTAAGACGGCAAACAGGTAAATCCACATTCCTTTGTCTAAGGCAGGCTGGTTTATTCACTGCCTCCAAAACATATTTTAACACGTGTCCAGCACACAGATCTAACTTTTTAATACCTAACCTGTATATACATCACACAATTCATGACCAGCACGTCACCAGTTTTTATAGGAGATCTTACTGCTTAGCTAGATTGTTGTCAGACTAAGTGTTGAGTGTGCCCTTTGCCAGCAAATTCTCACTGCTTTTTCCAGATTTAGGTCTGGCTCTTTTAACAGTCTTCTTTCTTACTGTGCTATCTTTTGTACCCATCACAATCTGACTTGGATGGATTCTGAAAATTACATGTCTGACGTCTTATCGTTAGATCTGTTAATTATTAAAAAGTCTCTGCTCAATTTGATTTCTTGAGTGAAACTGAAAACTTTCAAGTGTCATTTCTTTTTGGTACACGCAGTATCCCTCAATTTTTAAGACAAATTCAGTCAGCCTATTTGCTAACATTACACTCAAATTACATAATGAAATTGCATCAGAACCAGCAATATTCAAAAAGATGGTAATCTTTTATTCATCTTCCTTATGAGTAAATCCTGATGCCCTCAAAAACAAATCAAAGTCTCGTTTAAACTTTTTTAAAATTTTCTGCAGCATTTCTTAATATTTTTAGAAATGTGGGACTCTTAATCGATCCATTTTAGATCATTCAAACTTGTTTTTCACTTCAGAGTAACTTTTACCTCTTTTTTTCCTGTTCTTTTAAACACTTACTCCTGATACCATGTGGTGTTTTATATTCAAGTAATCCACTAGTCTTCATAATAACTAATTGCTAGTAAATTAACATCAGCCTTTATTAGATACAATGTTAACATATATACAGAGCATTTTAACGCCAGTCAATCTAACCAATGGCCTGCTCCCACACCCTGGAGTTTCTATTAATTCTCTTAAAGCCACACTACAACAGTAATCAAAGATGACAGTGCTGGATCTCAAAGTTGAGAAGAATTCCTGCAAGAGAGCTTAGTAATAAGTAAGTGACATCAGGTAGTGAAGATTTGTCTCCAACTGATGGCAATGAGAGTTGAACAATTAATTTGTTTTCTGAGACTGCACTGGAAGTTTCCCTCATCTAATTAGCTATGCTCAGTAAAGTGATACTAGGAACTCAGTGTGGTTACTTTATAGAGCTTACAGTTGGAGGTATTGCTGATGTGTCTCTCATGAAAATGAGCTTTAATATGACCTTCAAACAATGGCCATGTAATTACATGCTCTTCATAACTGAAGACTAGCCAGAAGCTATCTTCTACTGTTTTGTGAAAAGCAGAAATATATATATTTCTGAGAGAGAGCGCACACCATTTGCTTCCACCACAGAACAAAAAGCACTTGAGTGATGTTTTCATATAGAAGTCACTGTCTGCACAGGACACCCAGGAGGTGAAACAAATGTGAGGAAAACTGACAACAACCCAAATAAAGAAATGTAACTTGGAAAGTGAAAAGTTTAAGCAAATGACTAAGCTCTTGCAGGATCAGGGCCTTAGGTTGCAAGCTCCTTAGGATAGAATATGAGGCAGATCCTCAGCTAATGTAAACTGTCTTAGGGTCTTTGACTTCAATCATTTACATTAGCTGAGGATTGGCCACTATATCTTTCTCTGGGTGTGGGCAGCACCATCCCTAGCACACTATGATCAGTATCATAATACTGAAAATGATAGTTCAAGCATGAAGAAAGGAGGGAGGTTATACTGAAAGTGCTTAGATCAACTCCCTCTGAAGTTGTTAGAAGTAATGAATATATATGAGAGCCAAATTTATTTTGAAACACCTTTTTAGTATGGGTCACATGTGAACCATGTGATGCCCCCCTACCTTTTTTTTTTTTAATCCATACCAGCAGCGGCAGCAAACAGGGCGGCTAACAGGGGAGTTTGAGAGGGAGTTCTCATTGGAGGAGAAGGTACCTGTATTTGCATCTGTCCTTGTTGTTCTTGTGTGTTTGTGTTTGTTTGTAGGGGCCGGCAGGGGCTGGGTGCTGGGAAGGACGCCGAGCCCTGAGTAGGGGGCGGGGCCTGGCTGATTAAGGGGCCCATAAAAGCGGCCGCCCAGCCAGGCAGCGGTACAGCTGCGAGCAGCGGCAGCAAACAGGGCGGCTAACAGGGGAGTTTGAGAGGGAGTTCTCATTGGAGGAGAAGGTACCTGTATTTGCATCTGTCCTTGTTGTTCTTGTGTGTTCTCGTGTGTTTGTTTGTAGGGGCCGGCAGGGGCTGGGTGCTGGGAAGGACGCCGAGCCCTGAGTAGGGGGCGGGGCCTGGCTGATTAAGGGGCCCATAAAAGCGGCCGCCCAGCCAGGCAGCGGTACAGCTGCGAGCAGCGGCAGCAAACAGGGTGGCTAACAGGGGAGTTTGAGAGGGAGTTGGCAGGAGGGCGCGGTGTGTTCTGTGCTCCATTCCCCCAGGTGTCGTGGGCAGAGACCGCAGCAGCCATGAGCCCAGCAGCAGCAGCAGACAGAATGCAGATGGCGACATGTGGGAGCTGTGGTATGTATATAGTCCTAGCAGGAGACCTGGAACAAAGGTATGTGTGTATGAAGTGTCGCCTGATAGTGTTACTGGAGGAAAAGATTAAGGGGCTGCAGATGCAGGTAGATACCCTGGTGGAGTTTAGGCGGGGGTTTGAGCAGCTGATGGAGGAAAGGCAAGGGGGGGCTGAAGGAGAATGCCCTGTGGCGGAGGTAGAGGCAGAGGTAGAGGACGGTGAGAGGGGAATGGAGGGGGGAGAACATGGGAGGTGGAAGCATGTGACTGTGAGAAGTAGGCCAAGGAAAAGAAGGGCCAGTGAGGGGGGAATAGAACTCAGGAATAGGTTCGAGTGTTTGGATAGCGAGGTGGAGGGGCAGCAGGTGGCGACTGAAGGTGGAATGGTGAGAAAGAAGAGAAGAGCAGCTAGTCCAAGAGAGAGAGGGGAGGAGTTGATGGAGACAGCACCAATTCTGGGCCCCGGGAGGATTCAGGAAGGCATAAAGGGGGAGCATAAGGGAAGATAGGAACAGGCACAGGTCAGGACTAGAGGGATCGGAGACTAGATTACTAGATCGCACTGTTGCCAGGCGGCGGCAGGTGTATGTGATTGGACACTCTTTACTGAGGAGATTGGACAGGCCTGTGACCAGGGCGGACCCAGAGAACAGAAGGGTGTGCTGTCTCCCGGGCGCAAAGATACGCGATGTGGACCTGCGGTTGAAAAGGATCCTAAAAGGAGCAGGTAAGAACCCCTTGATAATCCTTCATGTGGGAATGAATGACACGGCTAGGTTCTCGTTAGAGAGGATCAGGGGAGATTATGCCAGGCTGGGGAAGACGCTCAAGGAGATAGAGGCTCAGATTATCTTTAGTGGGATTCTGCCCGTTCCGAGGGAAGGGCAGCAAAGGGCTGATAGGATTGTGAGAATAAATAGTTGGCTAAGGGAGTGGTGCTATAAGGAGGGCTTTGGGATGTATGGCCACTGGGAGGCTTTCGGGGACAGACACCTGTTCTCGCGGGATGGGCTTCACCTGAGTAGGGAAGGAAATAGACTTCTGGGAGGGAGGCTGGCTCATCTAATCAAAAGAGCTTTAAACTAGGAAGTTTGGGGAGACGGTTGGGAGATGCACAGTTAATCTCCATGCCAGATTCCAGTATGGAAAAGGTGAGTAAAAGGAGAGGAGACATAGCCGGGGAGATGAGATTGGACATAGGAAGGACAGGGGGGACGGACACAAGGAGGCCCGCAACATATAGTGCTGCTAATGGGAGACGGGCTAAACGACATACATTAGGGTGTTTATACACCAATGCCAGAAGCCTAGGTAACAAAATGGAGGAATTGGAGCTCTTGGTCCAGGAACTGAAACCGGATATCGTAGGAATAACGGAAACGTGGTGGAATGGCAGTCACGACTGGAACACAGGTATGGAGGGGTATGCGCTGTTTAGGAAAGACCGGAACAAGGGTAAAGGTGGGGGGGTGGCCTTGTATGTCAATAGTGAAATAAACTGTAAAGAAATAGTGGATGGATTAGATAACACAGAGTCTGTCTGGGCAATACTCACACTGGGTAATAGGACTACTAGAGCCTCTCCGGGGATAGTGCTTGGAGTGTGCTATAGACCGCCGGGATCGACCCAGGATATGGATAAGGAATTATTTAATGTGTTTAGAGAAGTAATTACTAACAGAAACTGTGTAATTATGGGGGACTTTAACTTCCCGGATATAGATTGGGGAACAAACGCTAGTAGCAATAACAGGGCTCAGATGTTCCTAGAAGTGCTTGCTGATCAATTCCTCCAAGTGGTAACTGAACCGACGAGGGGGGAGGCCATTTTAGATTTGATTCTAGCAAGTAGTGAGGACCTTGTTGAGGAAGTGGTAGTAGGGGACAATTTGGGCTCCAGTGATCATGAGCTAATTCGGTTTAAAATACATGGAAGGAGTAACAGAATTAAATCAAAGACTAGGGTTTATAATTTTAAAAAGGCCAATTTTAACAAACTAAGGGGACTGGTAAGGGAAGTGGATTGGGCAAACGTATTAATGGATTTAAAAGCAGAAGAAGCCTGGGATTACTTTAAGTTAAAGATGCATGAGCTGTCGGAGGCCTGTATTCCAAAAAAGGGAAAAAGATTACTAAGCAAGAGATTTAGACCGAGCTGGATGAGCGACCGACTCAAAGGGGCGATTAGGAAAAAACAGAAAGCGTTTAAAGAGTGGAAGAGGGGAGGGATCAGTAAGGAAATGTACCTAAGTGAAGTCAGAGAATGTAGAGATAGAGTGAGAAAGGCCAAAGGCCGTGTAGAGTTGGACCTAGCGAGGGGAATTAAAAGCAATAGTAAGAGGTTTTACAGCCACATAAAGAGGAAGAAAGCAAAGAAAGAAGAAGTGGGACCGCTGAAGTCTATTGCCGGAGAGGAGATTAAAGACAATCTAGGCATGGCGCAATATCTTAATGAATATTTTGCATCGGTGTTTAATGAGGCCAATGAAGGTATTAGGGATACTAGCACCACTATAGAGGGGCACTCGGGATGGGGGATTACCGTATCCGAGGTAGAAACAAAACTTGAACGCCTTAATGGGGCTAAGTCGGGAGGACCGGACGATCTACATCCGAGAATATTGAAGGAATTGGCGCGGGGAAATAGCAGGCCCGTTAGCGATAATATTTAATGAATCTGTAAACTCGGGGGTGGTCCCGTTAGACTGGAGAATAGCTAATGTGGTTCCTATTTTCAAGAAAGGGAAAAAAAGTGATCCGGGTAACTACAGGCCTGTTAGTCTAACATCTGTAGTGTGCAAGGTGTTAGAGAAAATTCTGAAAGAGAAACTAGTGGAGGACCTGGAGGGTAGTGGCAATTGCGATAAATTACAACATGGTTTTACGAAGGGCAGATCGTGCCAAACTAATCTGATCTCCTTCTTTGAGAAAGTAACGGATTTATTAGATAAGGGAAATGCGGTGGACCTAATATACCTGGATTTCAGTAAAGCGTTTGATACTGTACCCCATGAGGAATTATTGGTTAAACTGAAAAACATGGGGATCGATATGAAAATCCAGAAGTGGATAAGGAATTGGTTACTGGGGAGAATGCAGTGGGTTGTATTAAAGGGTGAACTGTCAGTTGGAGGGAGGTTACTAGTGGAGTGCCTCAAGGTTCGGTTTTGGGACCCATTTTATTTAATCTATTTATAACTGACCTCGGAACCGATTGCAGGAGTGGGCTGATAAAATTTGCGGATGACACGAAGGTGGGAGGCGTTGTAAATTCGGAGGAGGACAGGGATATCCTGCAGGGAGACTTGAATGAGCTTGTGAATTGGAGTATCAGAAATAAGATGAAATTTAATAGTGAAAAGTGTAAGGTGATGCATTTGGGGATGACTAATAACAATTTTAGTTACAAGATGGGGACGCATTGGTTAGAAGTTACGGAAGAGGAGAAGGACCTAGGGGTTCTTGTAGACCGCAGGATGACTGAGTCGACAATGTGACGTGGCGGTGAAAAAAGCCAATGCTGTCTTGGGATGCATTAGGCGAGGTATATCTAGTAGGGATAAGGAGGTCCTGCTTCCGTTGTACAAGGCGCTGGTGAGACCTCATTTGGAGTACTGTGTGCAGTTCTGGTCTCCCATGTTTAAAAAAGATGAACTCAAACTGGAACGGGTGCAGAGAAGGGCCACTAGGATGATCAGAGGAATGGAAAAGCTGTCGTACGAAAGGAGACTAGAGGAGCTTGGGTTGTTTAGTCTGACAAAGCGAAGGCTGAGAGGGGATATGATTGCTATCTTTAAATATATTAGAGGGATTAATACAAGGGAGGGAGAAGAATTATTCCAGCTTAGTACTAACGTGGATACCAGAACGAATGGATACAAACTGGCCGTGGGGAAGTTCAGACTTGAAATTAGACGAAGGTTTCTGACCGTCAGAGGGGTGAAATATTGGAACGGCCTACCGAGGGAAACGGTGGGGGCGACGGACCTGTCTGGTTTTAAGATAAAGTTAGATAAGTTTATGGAGGGAATGGTTTAATGGTAAAACATAGTAGTCAAGGAAAGCCAAGCAATGGTGGGTAAATAGTATAATGGCTAACGGGGTCAGGCTGGAGACTCTTGCCTATATGCTCGGGGTCTTACTGATCGCCACATTTGGGGTCGGGAAGGAATTTTCCTCCAGGGCAGATTGGCTGAGCCTCTGGAGGTTTTTCGCCTTCCTCTGCAGCATGGGGCAGGGATCTCTAGCAGGAGGGTCTCTGACGATTGAAGTCACTAAAAACAGGATTGGGGACTTCAACAGCAGAGTCCAGGGAAGGGGTAGGGACGGTTTTATGGCCTGCAGCATGCAGGGGGTCAGACCAGATGATCATAATGGTCCCTTCTGACCTTAAAGTCTATGAGTCTATGAGTCATAGGCGCAGAGTGTCAAGCTGTCTGGAGTGGCTCAAGCACGTGAGTACCCATCTCAGGGCAGACTGTTACAAATCAGAACACAAACCCCAAACTGGTTGAATATTCTAAACTTAGATTTCACCAACCAAGCATCAACTGTGAACTCCTCAAGCATTATAACAGCCTTAACATGGAATCACAGATAGTGCCCTTGGATTCTCCAGTTTACCTTGCCACCTAGGCAAGCTCATCTTTGTGATAGATGGTCTCTGACACCAAAAATCACAATATTCAGGTTACTTCCAGTCCCAAAGGGCCAGTCATTTACCCTAGGTCAATTTCACCTTAGATCTCACACCAAAGAGACAACTCTTGTAGCCAATCCTATAACAAATTATCTAACGATTTATTAACTAAGATAAAGATATGAGAGTTATTTACAAAGTTAAAGCAGATAAACATACTCACACAAATGAGTCACAGGCTTAGGTTCCAAAAGGTGGTAGAAGCGTCTATAATAAGCAAGCTCTATAAGTCCTTTGGGGCTAACCCAGGCTAAGTGCTAGGGATCTTTTGCTTATGCTTAGTAATCCTTGCCCCTCAGAGTCTAAGCAGCATCAAGATTTTTTATTCCCTTCCCCCAGAGTCCTTATGCATGTCTCCTCTTCATGGGTGTTTGGGGAGCAATCAAAGTCTTTTGTCTTCTGATGTTCCATAGTGGTTCATCTGGTGTCTATGGGCCTTCTTTTGTTGAGCAGCAGATAACAAAGATAACCCTGCCTGTGGAAAACTAGTATTTCACACTTGGTAATGCTTTGCTCCTGTCTGTGGAGATTTACAGTTTCAGAGCAAACTCTTTTACAATTACAGAGCGAACACTTAACTGATACCTTTTAACTTGGGATACAGATACTATAAATGACTGATGCATGCAGCAACTTACAAGGACTTCATAAAGTCTAAACACTAAAAACATTTTTATATATTTAACATCTATTTTAACAGGTGAGCCAGACTTGTTTTCAGCTAGGTATTGGTCAGTGTTTGGTTGAGGGCTTGGGGCCTTAGCATAAACTGATGCCTGGTCTGTCAGTGTTACAGAGTTCAAGATACACTGACTAGACACTGGCTTCCATTACCCTCATACTACAACATTAGTGTCACTAGGATTGTGTAGATGTAGCAAAGGATAGAATTTGACCTACTGCATTTATTTTAATATCCAACAGTGCTGTCAATGAAATATATGCCTCAAAGCACCTGTTTGAAACCCCCCATCAGTCAGATGTATTTCTTGGAACAAATAATTATTTCTCTTTGTATAATGTGTGTATCTGAAAATGTGATTAATCACAGTTCTGTTTTCTTTTTCTCTCTATTAGCAAGGAAATCCAATATAAAAACAATGTTGTGGTTGAGAATTTAAACACACAAACATCATGAAATTCAACCTATGGCTCCCGTATAAAAAAAATGGATCACTTTGAACATATATATTGGATATATATTGTATATTTAATGGTATACATTTCAGCAGGGTCAGCTTTAGGATCTGTGGGGCCCTATTTGAATACCTGGTGGCAGTCCGGGTCTTCAGCGGCACTCGGCAGCAGGGGGTCCTTCACTTGGCTCCGGGTCTTCTGCGGCACTGAAGGACCCCCTTGCCGCCGAAGACCTGGAGCGGACCCTCCCCGCCACTGAAGACTTGGAGCGGACCGCTGCTGGGTGAGTAAAAAAAAAATAAATAAAAATTAAAGGTTTCAGGGTAGCAGCCGTGTTAGTCTGTATCCTCAAAAAGAACAGGAGTACTTGTGGCACCTTAGAGACTAACAAATTTATTAGAGCATAAGCTTTAAGAATGAGCTCTCAAAACTGGATACTCTCATAAGAAACCAACCTTCCACACAAACTTCCTCATGGATAGACTTTACAAAAACTAGACAAGCCATTTACAAGACAAACTTTGCCTCTCTACAAAGGAAAAAGGACACTAAACTATCTAAACTGCTACATGCCACAAGGAGCCACAACAGTAGTTCCCTTAACCCACCCAGCAATATTGTTAATCTTTCCAGCTATACTCTTAGCCAAGCAGAAGAGTCTGTCCTATCTTGGGGCCTCTGTCCCTCCAGACCCATGAACATGATACAGTTCTGCAGTGACCTAGAATCCTACTTTCGACATCTCCGACTCAAAGAATATTTCCAACATACCTCTGAACAGCATACTAACCCACAGAATCCCCCCTACCAGCACTACAAAAAAAAAAAAAAGGATTGTGCGTGGACTCCTCCGGACGGTCGAAACAACAGACTGGATTTCTACATAGATTGCTTCCGTCAACGTGCAAAAACTGAAATTGTGGAAAAGCAACATCACTTGCCCCATAACCTCAGCCATGCTGAACACAACGCCATCTACAGCCTCAGAAACAACCCTGACATCATTATCAAAAAGGCTGACAAAGGAGGTGCTGTCGTCATCATGAATAAATTGGAATATGACCAAGAGGCTGCTAGACAGCTCTCTAACACCACATTCTACAGGCCACTATCCTCTGATCCCACTGAGGATTACCTAAAGAAACTACACCATCTGCTAAAAAAACTCCCTGACAAAGCACAGGAACAAAAGTGTACAGACACATGCCTAGAACCCCGACCAGGGACATTCTATTTGCTACCCAAGATCCATAAACCTGGAAATCCTGGACGCCCCATCATCTCAGGCATTGGCACCCTAACATCAGGCTTGTCTGGTTATGTAGACTCTCTCCTCAGACCCTACGCTACCAGCACTTCTAGCTATCTTTGAGACACCACTGACTTCCTGAGGAAACTACAATCCATCGGTGGTGATCTTCCAGAAAACACCATCCTGGCCACTATGGACATAGAAGCCCTCTACACCAACATTCCACACAAAGATGGACTACAAGCTATCAGGAACAGTATCCCCGATAATGTCACAGCTAACCTGGTGGCTGAACTCCGTGACTTTGTTCTCACCCACAACTATTTCACATTTGGGGACAATATATACCTTCAAGTCAGCGACACTGCTATGGGTACCCGCATGGCCCCACAGTATGCCAACATTTTTATGGCTGACTTAGAACAACGCTTCCTTAGCTCTCGTCCCCTAACACCCCTACTCTACTTGCGCTACATTGACATCTTCATCTGGACCCATGGAAAAGAAGCCCTTGAGGAATTCCACCATGATTTCAATAATTTCCATCCCACCATCAACCTCAGCCTAGATCAATCCACACAAGCGGTCCATTTCCTGGACACTACTGTGCTAATAAGCGATGGTCACATAAATACCACCCTATACCGGAAACCTACTGACCGCTACACTTACCTACATGCCTCCAGCTTCCATCCAGGACACTCCACATGATCCATTGTCTACAGCCAAGCTCTAAGATATAACCGCATTTGCTCCAATCCCTCGGATAGAGACAAGCACCTACAAGATCTCTATCAAGCATTCTTAAAACTACAATACCCACCTGCTGAAGTGAAAAAACAGATTGACAGAGCCAGACGAGTACCCAGAAGTCACCTCCTACAAGACAGGGCCAACAAAGAAAATAACAGAACACCACTAGCTGTCACCTTCAGCCCCCAACTAAAACCTCTCCAGCGCATCATCAGAGATCTACAACCTATCCTGAAAGATGATCCTTTACTCTCACAGATCTTGGGAGACAGACCTGTCCTCGCTTACAGGCAACCCCCCAACCTAAAGCAAATACTCACCAGTAACCACACACCACTGAACAAAAACACTGACCCAGGAACCTATCCTTGTAACAAAGCCCGATGTCAACTTTGTCACATATCTATTCAAGTGACATCATCATAGGACCTAATCACATCAGCCATACCATCAGGGGCTCGTTCACCTGCACATCTACCAATGTGATATATGCCATCATGTGCCAGCAATGCCCCTCTGCCATGTACATTAGCCAAACCGGACAGTCTCTACGCAAAAGAATTAATGGACACAAATCTGACATCAGGAATCATAATACTCAAAAACCAGTGGGAGAACACTTTAACCTGTCTGGTCATTCTATGACAGATCTGCGGGTGGCTATCTTAAAACAGAAAAACTTCAAAAACAGACTCCAACGAGAGACTGCTGAGCTGGAATTGATATGCAAACTAGACACAATCAACTCCGGATTAAATAAGGACTGGGAATGGCTGAGCCATTACAAACATTGAATCTATCTCCCCTTGTAAGTATTCTCACACTTGCTTCTTATCAAACTGTCTGTACTGAGCTATCTTGATTATCACTTCAAAAGTTTTTTTTCCTCTTACTTAATTGGCCTCTCAGAGTTGGTAAGACAACTCCCACCTGTTCATGCTCTCTGTATGTGTGTGTATATATTTCTCCTCAATGTGTTTCACTCTATATGCATCCGAAGAAGTGGGTTGTAGCCCACGAAAGCTTATGCTCTAATAAATTTATTAGTCTCTAAGGTGCCACAAGTACTCCTGTTCTTTTTGAAAAATTAAAAAGGTGCTAAGGCGCGGGGTCCACTTCCGGGGAATCAGCCTAAAGCCGGCTCTGCATTTCAGCACAGAAAATACTGTACATGCCCATGGTAGCTATAACTGACTTTCCTGAGTTGTGTGTATTTAAGATCTCAACCACAATGTTGTATTAGAGTTTTTTACAGTGATACATTTTATTCTTACAGTAAAATGCATTCTGTATTCCTTTGTGAAAGAAAAAAATCATCTTATGCTTCAGTAATACCTCTTACTAGAAGAGAATTGAAATATATTAAAAACAAATTGACTTCATTCAAACATTTTTAAAATAAGGGAATCAATATGCTAAAAAATGAATCAAAATGGACCTGAACTATGTCCAAACTTAAAGGTGTTGGGATCCAACATTTTGGCCTGGGCCCATCTCTATTTATAAGTTAAATTGAAGCCTGGCACACAGTTAGCAAAATCTAATTTGCAAATATGGTAGGCATTAGTTTTGCAGAAGTCCAGTGACACACATTCAAAAGCAGAAAGAAAAATGCCTGAAGGATTTGTCTTTGCATATTTATACTTGTGATTCTGGCTGGAAAATTAATTTTGGGGAGCAAGTGAGTATCGAAACACTTTTAGAATCTTTCAGGTAAGTTTTAGAAAAGAGTGAATGGTTCTAGGGGGAAGGAGGCTCATATTGCATAAGAATCAGTTTTCTAATACCACCCACTCTTCTCCCTTCCAATAACATTTCATACTCTAGTACAGGGAACTCCAAGTTCATTCTCAAACAAATGATTGGAAATTTCACAAAAATGGTGGGCACAAATTCATCTTATCAGTAATTTTCAGACCATCTCAGTGAAAATGAATATAAATAACATTTCTCCTTGATAGAAGACAACATTTTTAATATGACAAATCTACATTGTATTCATACAGGAATGTGGTCCATGCTTGGTTTCCGAGCACTGCATGTATTTGTAAGGGAATAGCTCACATTTCACTGCTTGTGATCAATGCGCTTTATATATTTCACATGAGACCAGACATAAATAGAGCTGGTCAGGAATTTTCTGACAATGCTGTCTTAAATCAAAAAATTCCAGTTCTTTGAAACCAAAATGTTTTTGGAGAAGGGAGAATTTTGATGAATCTCATGGATTCTAAAATTATTTTCAAACTGGTTTAAAATTATCAAAACATCTTGTTTAGACATTTTCCAAATAAAAAGTTTCATTTTCTGGTTCTAAACATATTTGTTTTGAATGTTTAGTTAATCTTTACTTAAAAGGATTTAAAAGTCAAAAATAGAAACAAAACATTTGCACTGACCCAAACAGTTGCAAAATGATCAGTTTCTGAAAAATTTCAAGTTTGACTTTTTGTCCTGATTTGGGACAGGAAAAAAAAAAAAACTCAATCTTTCAAACTCTCATAGGATGGGAAAATCCTTTATTCCCAGCTCTAATTATAAGCTCACCTATGGGTGTGACCTGTTTTCATGTAAATCGGCCTACTTTTCCTAAACACACACCCCACATATGAGGTGGTAATACACATATGACAAATTACATTTATTATTCTCCATCTAAGAAGCCAAATATCTAAGTTGCCTCAAAGTCCTGATAGAATTTGTTTCCTATGGAGATTCCCTGTTTCTGGAACACAACTTGGAAATCATTTTGGTTAAAAGTTTCAAGTCTGGGCCCTGAATGTAGGCTCCTAAAACTATACTTAAAAGTGGCATCAGCATCAGATCACAACTCCCAGAAAAGTTGATGAAACTGGCAGGTGCTCAGCTCTTTGGGGGGAAAAAAAAAGCCATTTTTTAGGCACCCAACTAAGGTATTTAGGAGCCTAACCTCAGGAACTCAGGGTTAAAAATTTAAACCTCTATTTTCAGTTCCAAGAGCCTAATGAAGCTGGTGTGTACTAGTTCTTCAGGAGTAGTAGATATAAGAGTTCTTGGAGTATTCAATGGAACAGGGGCTGGGCACTACAGAGGGACACTTGGAGGACTTGGGGATTGGTGTGCACTTGTTACCATCCTTTACTGAGAGAGTGATGCCTACAGAGGCAAGGAGGCAGCGCTTGTGTTGCGAGACATTGGTGGATTCAGGGAGCTGATCCACAGCAGGCACAGAGAAGACTCCCTCACACTAAGGGCAGGTGGTAACGAGATGCCTCCCAAGTCTGAAAAACCCTTGGGAAGCATCACCCCCACTAAATATCAACCCCAGTGACAGCAGCTCAGCACTCATGAGCAAGATCATCATATTTTCAAAAATAAAAACAAATAGGACACTTCTTGACAACATTTTTTAAGGATACAGGGTAGTCAGACAGGACACAAGGATACTTAAAATGTGCTGGTATCATTCCTGGCAGCTTTCAAGTCAGACTCACATCCACATTTCTCTGAGTACAAGGTTTTATTTCCAGAAATATATTCAAGTACTAAGTTACTCATGAGACACTGAAAGTGCCATTAAGATTCATTTTGGCTATGTCTACACTAACGACTGTACACCTGTCCATTCATGTGGTTGTTCCATAGCCACCGTTGTCCACATCTGACCCCCAGAAGCATATGGCTGAAGGTTAGTAGAGGTGGAATTAGCTAGCACTAATGAGGGTGTGGGTAAGTACATGCCTCGTGGCATAGCCCCATACTCATGATAGTTTGCAGCGTGGACGGAGGTAAGCGGTGTGTATCATGCCTGATGCCTGCGTAGTCCTCCACCCCTATTCCCACAATGCACTGAACTTTGTGCCTGACCTTTACACAATTTATAAATGTCCCTATCCCCCTGATTTTCACCAATTTGATCAATATAGGTGAAAGTGGATCCCATTCTGAGAGCAGGCACCTAGCCTGCCAACCAGACCCAGGTGCTGATCAATGTGGTTGGAGTACACCATTTTCCACAACATTGCTTGGAGCAGCAGGCACATGAACTTGTACAGGGGAATTTCACAGAGGCTGGAGGAGGTGGGCATTGAGCCGTCTCTGGCTCAGTGCCTGCAACACATAAAGCACTTGAGGTTCCTGTGTAGTAAGGGAAAAGACTCAAACAGTTGCTCTAGGAGGGCTCATCATGCATGCCCCTTGACAGCACCTGCTCCAGCTCATTGCACAAGGATGCCCAGTGCATAGCCTGAAGTGGCTCATGACACCTTCCTTAACCCTGCTGGCCTCATTGTTCATCAGGATGCTAATGAGGGCCAGGATGAGGAGGCAGCAGGGACTGTGGAGAATGAGGAGTGTGTGATTTTGCACCTCAAGCCGGAGGAGCCAGTTAAGAAAGCATCTCCTGACAAACCGGAGGAGGACCCTGAGCCACAGCTAGAACCAGGACATGAGTTCTGGTGAGTTACAGTAGACCCCCACCCTCCCCGCCAATATCCTTATACTGATGCTACATTCCTGATTTCACTGCACCCCAAAATGATCCACTGGAGGGCCCTGGGTGATGTTTCTGCTAATGGTTACCCTTCTATATATCACTGAATGGGGGAGTTTTGCATGCTATTAAGGTGGAACATGCAGATTTGCACTGCTGGTGAACCTCAATATTCAGCTCCAAGCATGCACTCCCATATAGACATAGCCTTTGACCAGAAGATGAACTGTGACCACATCTATGCTCATGCAACTTTCCTCTTCCCTCCAAATACTGTTCATCAAACTGAACACACATGCCAGAGGACTGTTTTAAGAGAACAAAGAGCAAATTCTACTTGGTGCAGCAATATATCTTGAAAAAATATTTTGTATATATATATAAAAATTAAAAAAAAAAAAACTGCTCAAGTGACAAACCAGGGCACTTCAGGAGTTCCTGAGACATCTAGACGATACATGGAAACTTGGACAGTCCTGATTAATTCCTTTGTTTTTTGTTATTGCTTTGAGCTCCCCTGGTTGTCTGTATTCACACACCATCTCCTGACTTATACTTAGATTGCAAGCGCTTTGGAGCAGGGGCTCTCTTTGTTTTATGTTTGTACAGAACCTAGCACTGAGATTCCTAGGCACTACCACAGTACAAACAACTATAATAATTGGAGAGGTATCATCACTTTACCCATGAGCTTCCCTAAAACAACAAACAGTGTCAGCCAGGATGGGCAGGGATGGTGTCCCTAGCCTCTGTTTGCCAGAAGCTGGGAATGGATGACAGGGGATGGATCCCTTGATGACTACCTGTTCTGTTCATTCCCTCTGGGCACCTGGCACTGGCCACTGTCGGAAAACAGGACACTGGGCTAGATGGACCATTGGTCTGACCCAGTATAGCCATTCTTATGGTGTGTGTGTGTGTGTGTGTGTGTGTGTGTGTGTGGAAAGTTTAGTATGGAACTAGATGGGGGAGTTTGAAAAAACAACATAACTAATAGACAAATTACTGAAAAGAGAAACAGCTGCCTCCAAGCCCTGTATGGCCAGGGACGGTCCATGGTTAGAGCAGGAGTCTGCAAATCAGCAGTCCTGGGTTTTAGGCCCAGCTCTACCACTACATTGCTGTGTGACTTTAAGCAAGGCACTTATCGTTACTTTTTTCCCCCCCGGGCGGGGGGAGCGGGGGGGCGGCAGGAGCCAGAAGCCAAATTCTCAGCTGGTGCTGACTTCAATGTAACTACATGGGTTAATACCACCTGAGACCATGCCCCCATTTCTTTGTATTTCTGCTAAAAAAAAAAAAAAAAGAAGACTTGTGTACTTTTGGGTGCTGTATCTCCTATGTGTCTCATTTTCCACTTCTGTAAAATGGGGGTAATATTTACTTGCCTTGCCACACAGGGATGTTGCCAACGCTTTTTTATGAAAGTCTTCCCATCTTCAGATGGGAGGCAATATATACACCAATAAATATTTTTTTTCTTATAAAAAAAAAGGATCTTTTTTCGAATGCTACAGCTTCAGATAGTTACAAACTAAATTTTAATCCCAATATGCAATATTTTAGATGTAGAAGAAATGGTTTGTGTTAACAATGCTCCATAACAAAAAGGAAGCCTGGAATTTGTGAGCTCAAACTCAGGAACATTATAGAAACAGAAAAAAGAAAGATAGCTGTGAAAGTTTGTAGACAGTTTGAGGTGAAGTTTTCAAAGTGGTAGGTGACAGGTATAGGCACAAATCCCGTTACTTATTAACAGGATTTGTGCCTGTACCTGTCGTACACTGCTTTGAAAATATCTGCCTTTGTGAAAGGTATACTGCTTCTTTCTGGTGGTTTTACTCTAAGAGGCTCATGTATAATCTCTTCAGGTTTTGTATTTCTGTGCATTTGACAAATTGTTTTGAACACTCTTCAGTCACACACGCGCATACAATGCTCATTGCCTCATCTTTAAAATTCCCATAGATGTTATTTTGATATTGAACAGCCATTGCGGGGTAACGTTGGCTTTTTTTATTGGTACATGTAACTTCTAATATCTAATGCATATGTGCACTGATGTGATGCAATAGGTAAAATGCAGGGACATGCATGACAAATTAGAAGAGCTAAAAAGTGAGTGAAGTTTAACTGGCTCAGAAGAAAGTCACCACAAATCGCTTGTTGGTACTAAAATCTAGTCTGTGATTAAGATTACCTTAGTACCTGAAGGCAATGAAGTCAATGCTTTGGAAACTAGAATTGTTATTATGGATTAGTCAGCCAGCTATCCATAAGCAATTAAAATTAGATACAACATTACACCGTAGATTAAAAGGAAAAAGTAGGCATAGAAACAAACAGTGCAAAAATGGACAGGGCTAAGGGAGAGAACAGGATAGGAAAAGCGATGGTGCTAGCTATTTGTTGGAATGAAGAAAAATAACTTTGCTACATGACATGAAATGGTTTCTTTTGTACAGATATTATTCCATTTATTCTTAAAACAAACCAACCATAGACATTTACCTTAGGAACAGAAAGTTGCTTATTTCAGTACTGTGGAGTTTAACAGAACTATGGATTGATGGTTTCAAAAGGCATCAGTCACACTTCCACAGCATTTGCTGATATAAATATAAAAGCTTCACTTTAAAGGATAAATAAAGCAACACTATTATCTAAACAGGGTAAAATTTAACATCCTTGTGGTTTGTGGAAATTTTTGATGTGCCTGCTGGCTTTTCAATAAAAATCAATTATGCCTTAAATGTGAGCGGTAGTCAACATACTACAGACTATAAATTCAATTTCATACTCAGAAATATGGATTAGCTGAACTTGATGCCCTTCCATTGATTTCAGAAAGCAAAAGCTGATAAGGTAAATAACAGTAAGAAGCTCTCTGACACTTCACATCAAGTTCCGGATTTCCATATTATTTTTGTAAGAACTTTCCAGTCGCCATAATATTATCCTTGTGAAATATGTATGATGAATAGATATTATATGGATTGCTGATTCATCTCTATTTACAGAATGGATATTTAGCTTTTATAATGCAAGATGGGAACTGGATAGGAAATGAATATACTTGTTTCCTTTAGCACCATGCAAGATGTGTATCATCCAGTCTGAATGAAGCCAGTGGATAATTACAGAACATTCTTATTAAACTCATGTTCTTTGGACTGCAGTCTCATATAAGACTCTAGAGTTCAGACATGTAAGAGAGAACCAGTCTCTAAAATACAAGGAAAATACAATCCACTATTTAAAACAAAATCGGTTCTATGTTCTCTGAACAGAACATTTGAAACTGGCAAGAATTACAGCAAATGCTATGGTTTGAAGGGAGATACACAATAAAACTAGAACTAGGAAACAGAGGGGGAAGATCATGAGGAAAAACTTTACTTTTTATTTTATTTTTTTAAATAAGAGAAACAAAACATCCAGTCACATCCAAAACAAATTATTTTCTGCTTCATAACTTGCAGAAATCTTAGGCCATAGAGCCAGCTTTTTAAATAGGGTTCAGCTATTATTTCTTTTGAAAAAAGTCTAATTCACTCAGGTTAAATCCAAAAGGTGGCTTAAGTATATATAGTCTATAAGGACTGCTCTTACCTTCATTCAAAGGCTTGTCTTTACTTTTAGTCTAACTTACAGACAGCTTTCCTTTGTCATGCCTCCAGCATGTTAAAATGGACACTATTAACCTAGAAGGGCCCTTTCTTAAAAGAAAACTGAATCCCATGCAGTATCCATGAGACTATACATATTTTAAAGAACTTAAAATAAATAAAAACCCAAACCACTGTTTGTGTTCCTAGCAAAATAAGTTTCATTTATGCTGCTGAAGAATCCACTAACTTTTTTAATTATATAGGTTTGGATTTTAAACAGAATTTAAAGGAATTAGGTACCCAACTCCTGTTAAATTTCAGAAATTTCTTAGAAAATCCCAAGCTTAACTACTCCCTGTGACAGGTCCCTGGGGTGCAACCTGGACTGTGGGACCTCTGAACCCTCCAAACCCACCAAGTCTCTGACAGGCATTGTACTTACACAGCCACCCACAGACAGGGACACACCCAACTGTGTTACATGAATGATCTCCCAGCCACTCATGAACCAACAATAGAAAGGCTCCGGCCAATTCCGAGTTCCCCAGTCTTGCACCCCAGAATTGTACTGTCTTGCACTGGTCAGAAGCCTGACCAGTGTAAGTACATTACCTAGTTCCCCACTTCAACAAAGGGGTAGTGGACATGCAACAGCCCTAGTTAACATGAGCTGAGATTTCCCAAGCACTTCGACCAAAACACACTGTTTCAGGTAAAATATAGAACAGATTTATTAATTACAGACAATAGATTTTAAGTGAGCATAAGAGGTAGGCATAAAGGTCAGAGATAGCTACCTTAAGAAAATGAAAAGTAAACACGCATTCTAAATCCTAAAAATATTAGTCTAAGCAAGAATTGAATCAAACAGTGCCTCACCCTGACAGATGGTACAGTTCCTCAATACACAGGTTTGGATTACCTTCCAGCTTGGGACTGCCCTTCCCCAGTTCAAAGTCTTTTTCCTCCAGGTGTTGGGGTGGGGAGTGAGGGAAAGAGAGGCCAAGTGATGATGTCACGGTCTCTTTTTTTTTTTAATCTTCTTCCAGCTTGCTAGAAAGATCCTTGCTGTGACGTGGGGGTTAGGCAGACCCTGTTGTCAAGTAGTCTCCATTGCCTATGTGCTCTCTCTGAGAAGTCTCTAGGGTGGTTGTTGGGGAAGTGGATTCCCTTTAATGGGCCATCAGCACGTCTGGCTGGTCCTTTGTTGCAATTTAAAGGTTGGCTGTGGGAGTCTCCCAACCTCACCCCATAGTTCAGTAACACATACGGCAATTCTTCACAACGTCACATATAATGATAGCACACTATATTGTTGCTTCCTTGATAGTCTGCTCTGACAAGTGATATCTTACACTAATCCCTATCGCTGGAACATCCTCCCATATTCTGCACAGCACACAAACAGTGATGCTGCTTACTACAACAGGCATATGGCAGTAACCTTGTGGCCTACCGGGTAGCTCACTGAATGAGGACTCAGGAAGCCAGAATTCTATGCCTAGCTCTGCCACTGGCCTGTTAGGTGACCCTTGAGCAAAACACTTTCCCTTCTCATTTCCCTATAAACAGGAACAACAACACTTATCTCCTTTGGGAAGCTCTTTAATACATAGGGATGAAAAGTGCTATAGAAGAACTAGGTATTACTATGACAGGTTTCAGAGTAGCAGCCGTGTTAGTCTGTATCCGCAAAAAGAACAGGAGTACTTGTGGCACCTTAGAGACTAACAAATTTATTAGAGCATAAGCTTTCGTGGACTACAGCCCACTTCTTCGGATGCATATCCAAAGAAGTGGGCTGTAGTCCACGAAAGCTTATGCTCTAATAAATTTGTTAGTCTCTAAGGTGCCACAAGTACTCCTGGTTTTTTTTTTTTTTTTTTTTTTTTTAGGTATTACTATGATGCTCCCCGGGCGTGGTTGTTTTGTTCACCAGTTGTCTCTCATTTTACACTTAGATTGTAATGCCCAGAGACTGTCTTCCAAAATTGACTCTGCATTGGAATGAACCTGACACCTTTCAAATTATTGAGGGAGACCCTCTCCCCAGAATACCAAGTAGCCTAGTGTTTAAGGAACTTATCGGGAACGAGTTCAAGTCCCTGAGCTGAATCAGGCAGAGCAGGGACTTGAAGCGAGGTCTCCCACATCCAAAGTTAATGCCCTTACCACCAGGTTACTGGCTATTCTGTGGAGTAGGTTGGTGTCTCTCTCTCTCTCTCTCACACACACACACACACACACACACACAGGTGCTGAGACTCATTGAACCAAACTGTAAACCTTGTTTATAACAGAAACCACTTCAAGCCAGGGGTGCGGCAACCCTAGTTCCAGCACCTATGCGAGTGAGCGTGCACAGCCCTCCCCTCTCCCCCAGAGAAACCCATCTCAACTAAAGTTTCATCAAACCTGATACATTCATGTGAAAAGTTTTGGTCTCAATGAATTGGCATTTTCTAACAACAATCCATTTTGTCAAGAAATTCCCATCTAATTCTAATTACAGGAGAGTCACCTTTTGTTATCCCTCACTGCCGTAAGTCTAATTTAGGCCCTGATCCTGCAACTACTTTTTGCCACAGTAGTTCTGCTCCTACTCAGAGCCAACATGAACTGTAAAGCATAATGCACACCATAGTATCCTAAATATTAACTGTCTTATACTTATTATCATTTAAATGCAGGTATACTTTCATACAGCACTTGTATTGGAAATACTGCATTAATTTCTTCCTAAATATGCAATAAAGGACCCTGATTAATATATTTTCTTTGTAAATTATAATTTTACTTAAGTTTACATAGTTACTACAAATGCATACAATAAAACCAACAAAAGCTACCCAGCATTGTCTTTATATTATTCCATTGTAACAAAAACATATTGAAAAATACACAGCATTGTTTAAAAATAATTCTTGTAGATACACTTGGAAAACTGCAAACATTCATAAACAGCTCACTCTTTGGGGAAAGAGAAAAAATGCCATTAAACAGGTGTTAGAATTTAAATGACATCTCATTAGTGACTTCTTTTTGCAGCTCAGAGACAAATAAAACCTTCATTTAAAAGCATTAGTGTTGCTCCTAAGAGTTTCTGGTATCATAATGTTTTGTTTTATAAAGATATTTAGCCCCTTCCAACATTCTTGCTTATTTCTACAAAATAAACAGACTATCCTTCTAAATTGAGATTGAGAATGAAGCCATGGGTGAATAAGGTTATTGTAAATACCCTTGCTCCTTCCCCGTAAGTAACATAGAATTGTCATCTGCCTCAACAACAGAGGAAAACTGAGGAAACAAAGGACTCTAGAGTAGGAGTAAGGAGGTTATTTGGCTCTGATGCAACTGTTGCTAGAATACTGTATCCAATTTTGGGGTCCATAATACCAGGATTATGTTGATAAATGGAGAGGTTTCAGAGAAGAACCACGAGAATGATTAAAGGAGTGGAGCCACGGGAATGACTAAAGGAGCCTTATGGTGAGTTTAAACAAAGAGAAAACAAGTTTAGATTTACAAAGAGAAAATTAAAGGATGACTTGATTACAGCCTATAAATCCATAGATGGGGAACAAAAATTTGATACTAGGGTCTTCAACCTAGCAGACAAAGGTATAACAAAGATCCCCTGGCTTGAAGTTGAAGCTGGACAAATTCACATTGTTTAAAATGTACACTTTATTTCCAATGAGGGTAATTAAGCATTAGAAGAATGTACCAAGGGTTTTGGTGGATTTTCCATCACTGACAATCAAGATTGGGTGTTTTTCTAAAAGATATGCTCTAGCTGAAATATGAATAACCCTCCTAATCATCAGAAGACTGATCTAATAAATAAAGCACATGTCAGGGTCAGGAATCTTAGATTCTGCTACTGGCTCTGCCACCATATAATATTGCACTTAACCTATGTGAGCTTTGGTTTCTCTATCTTTAAAGCTATTATAATTGTTATATAAATATAGTAGCTCTATACAAAGGAGTTTTGCAAGGCTTAGCTGTTAGCTTAAGTCACTAGTTACTATGGTGATGGGCCCATTAGGTAATGCTTGTGAAGCACTTTGAGATCCTTGGATGAAAACACATGCATTGCTGGGTTCTAAATTAACTGTAAACACTTCAGGAAAAGATCTGGGCATTGTCTAGACAGCTCAATGAAAACCTCTGCATAAGGAATAGGATAAGAAAATAATACTGAAAATATTACAATGCCATTATATAAATCAGTGGTACAACCTCCCTTGGAAAACTGTTCAGTTCTGACCATTCCTGAGGGAATGTTACAGAAGCACAGGGTGTTCAAAAGGCAGTACAAGTGATAAGAAGAATGGAAATACCTCTATATGAGAAGAAGTGGAAAAGATTGTGACTGCTGGAGAATGAGGGGGTGGGTTACAGATTGCTAAAACAATGAGTAGTACAGAGAAGGCAATCAGGAACTTCTGTTCATCCTTACTCATAATAAAAGAATGAGGGGACATTTAATGAGATTGAAAGGCAAAAAACAACACAAGGATTTATTTTACACACACACACACACCCCCCATTTACCCACAGGACTTGTTCCCCAAAGATATAGTTGAAACCGAGAGTTCTGTACAGTTTAGAATGGGATTGGACATTTATATGGGTAAATAAACTATAAATAAACAAACTACGGGTAAATAAGGTAGAAAGGTTCTAGTTATGGGCTACTGACCAACAGTTAGAACTAGAGGTAATGGAAATTTTTCAAATTTCCATTTGCTGACATTTTTAGATGAAAATGGTGGTTAACAAAAAAAAAAATCCCCTTCCAAAAATTACTATAGAGCTGTTAAAAAGAAAATTTGAATTTGTGAAGTTTTGAAATATTACAAAACCAGCAATTTAGGCCTTTGAAAATTTTTCACAATTTTTCCCTCTTTTCCCCCCCCACCAGCTCTATTCACAACATTATGTAAGTGAATTCAAAAGCCATTAGCCAAAAATAACTATTGCCCTTGTATTTAACTTAATCTGTCTGTCACTTTCCAATACAGCAATGCACAAAAACATGATGTGCCTATCATGATAACTTTTTTTAAAACGATCACATTTAATAATCACAAAATTTTATCTGGAGGACCAAGACCAGTCCATTTAAGACATATGTCTACATCATACAGCCAGACCTATTGGGAACATTCTGTTCAGGAAAGACTCAACAAGTGTGGGGGGGAGGTTGTCAAGACAGTTTGACACTATGGACAACTCTATAGCTTGATGAGGCCATAATAAAAGTGTTCGCTGCTGAATAGAAATAAACTAGAAAACTTGCTGAATGAATATGCAGTGTGCAAGTGACAAATAAATTTCCGTATATTACCAAATGCTGTATATTGTATACAAATAACCGTAAGAGATGCCGTGGGATGGGGGAAGGCAGGAAGAGGAACACGGGATACAAATTTAGGTGAAAGTGGTCTTCATGGTGTACAGTATGTCATTGGACTGAAAAACTTTTCTAAAAAAATTTCTCTGATGCAGCAACACATTTAGGCTGAAAAGTGTTGACAGTGTATGAGGAATTTAAAACTCCCATTGACTTCTATGAGTCCAGGATTTCACCCCTTGCCTGTTTAAGGTCAATTCCTCTGCCCTTCATCAAGCTGAAGTGAAAACAAAGAAACTACACAGGTTCTAATAGCTAGCTAGCATTCTGTACACACATAGTGGAAAAGGGAGGATAGGAATGGACTGCAAGTTCAGCATTTTGGTCACATTTTCTTTGTTTTCAGTTGTTTTTTTAGACTGCAGGAAAAACAACCAACCAACCAAACCACTTGTTCAAGAAATAATACCACACATAATTCTCTAAGCTGGCTCTGGGCCGCTGCAGATTTTGAAGAATTGTGAATACAAACAACATTCTTACTACATTAAAAATGTAAATGATGCCCTTAAACTGGAGCTGTGAGTGCTTAGTACTCTTGAAAATTCTTTTCCTTTCATAGACCTTTAACCTTACATAGGCCTATCTGAAAACAAACTGGGGTAAATCTATTGCTCAGTCTCAAAGTTTGTCACTAGGATATTTCATGCTGTATTCATGGACTTTCTTTTCCAGCCAACAACTGTGTGTCACAAGGGGAGGAGAAGCAACTCCATGGCATAAGAGAATTAAGTAGGAGGCTGAGATTGGATTTGTGTGTTCTTACCCCTTTTCTGATGCAGTCTCTCTCTGTCGTTCAGATCAAAACACTTAATCCTTTCAGCCATTGCTTACTCCGCTGTAAAATAGGGATAACACAATTTATCTACTTCACTGAATCATTGTGATCAGTTAATGTGTATAGGGGTAAAATTCACTACAATGCTAACTCCATTAGCTGGAATCCAGTTGTTTTGAGAAATGTCCCTTGAAATGTTGGCAACTGTGTTAAGAGACCAGTATGAATACCTGGACTCCACGCTTTTGCAATGGAGGACTACAGGTTTTGGGGGCAAAAAGATTGTTTCCTATATCCCTTTTTTATGTAATCTATTAAATATCGGGTGGGAGTCCCCAAAGAATCATCTCAATGAATCTCCTCAACATCCAAAAGCCAGCATTGTGGATAATCCTGTGAGGACAGAAATTGATTAGTCCCCTAATCCTGTCACTCCCTGTGGTCCCTACAGGAGTGCCGCCAGCTTTTTTGCCACCTTAGGTCCCGCCCTAGGTCCCGCCCCCAACAGAGGTGGCAGAAGATCCCGCCCCCGAAATACCAACGATGACCAGGGCGGCCGAAAATCCGGCCGCTGCGGTCGCCGCCCCCAAATGTTAGCGCCCTAGGCGACTACCTAGGTCACCTAATGGGTTGCGCCGGCCCTGGGTCCCTAGGCTTTTTCTTTGCATATTATTGATTTAAGTCAGTCTTTTGGCAACACCTATAGCACCTTTGATAAAGTGCCCCAGACCAGGTAACTTTGTCACTCTCCTCTGCCTGCCGATAAGATAAGAAGTTAATTTCCCTTGTCCCCAAGAACAGACTGTAGTGAATATTCCCCAAAACAGTTTAAGATCCAAAAGGGTCTTCAATAAATCAACACATGTCTGAAAAACAAAGTAGCCTAATGAAATCAAAGAAACTGTTCAAAAACACACTTCTCTATCATACTCTCTTGTGGCCCAGATAAGCCAAAACAACTGAAAATAAAATTGCCAAAATAAAAATCAGAAAAATATGGTGATTATATTTCTAGAGTTCTATATTCTCTCTCAGGCTGTTGAAGTCCTTGTCTGAGTCTCCACATTGTAGTGCCTCAGAGCTCCCTGCTGTCAGTGAGCTCTATCTCTTGAAGTTGGATAGATAACTGCCAATTATACTCTTCAGGCTACTTTGATATGGCCAGGTATGACCTTGCTCATTATCATATCAGGCATAAACGTGTCCTTTGTATTAACATTTTGACAATAATGTTTGTTATCACATGCAGACTCCTTTCCCTGCCCAATATACACTGCATGCTCCAGTTTAATTTAATATTGTATTTGCTGCTGCTGTATTTTGTATTGTAAGTTCCCGCATTTGCCAACTCCTAACACATAGTCCTCTTTATGTACACATGGTCCAGAATGGCATTCAATCTTCCTGTATCCAAGTATAAATTAATATCCCTTTAGAGCCACCCAACATAGACGCTATTCCACCTGAAGGTCCTTTCATATGCTACTTACACTTTCATTGACCAGACTCCAAGTGTTACTTTAAACAGTTTACATATCAATATATCTTTCTCATTCTGAAATGCAAAGGAGCCATATTTCAACAACAACATTTCTCAGCAAAATCCACCAGCATCAAATGTATTTCATTGATGCACATTATCTAGTAGGTTGTAATCAAAAAAAATTTTTTTTAAACTTGTAACTTTTCCAACATAAATTGAGAGCAATAGGTATTTGGTTTTGACAGGAAGCCCGTTATTTTAGTGTCATCATCTTTCTGAGACACTAAGCAGAGTCTATATGAAAAGTCTAGTTCTCTAACTCACAGCAGCTTGTTAAAGAGACATGAGTGACATACCAGCATACTCCTAGATTCCTACTGAGTCTCCAACATCTGTTACTCCATAACTGTCTGAAGTACATAGCACATTCTAAGAAAAAGTAAGGTTTGTTTTTACGCTTATGCTCAGGTGCAAAATGTCTGAGGCTGATCCCTACCGCACGTTTGGATTTTAATGTCATTTGTTCACTTACATGTTACAGAAGACAGATTAAGAACTCATCCAAATAGCAATAAAATGTACAGTACACGTGACAAACATACAGAATACAAAAAAAATATTGCTGACTCAACACAAACCAACAAGGCCAATTTAAGAATGAAAATCCACTAGCTTGTAGAACTGCTGGTTAGTTGGTCTATAATGTAAGCTATAATGAATGTCACAATCTGTTCCAATATGGATAAAGTTTTAACAACTTTGACTGCAAGTCTAAATTAAAAAAAGAAATCCAAATGACAACTAGAACAAAAAGCATGGTGAGTGGCAGGTAAGTGGTAAATCAGAATGGTCATGCCTTGACTGAGTTAGCAAAATATAAGAGGCCTAGCTAATAAGAGTTCCTGAGGTGTCATATTGAATGAATTGGACATATTTAGATTCTCTCTCATTAATAACAGTTGATTTATCATGCCAATTAATTACATGTGAAAGTAACAATTTAATAAACATTACATGAAATGAAACAATTGCTAATACAGCAAAGAGGCTTGTCTAGATACCTTATCTTGCAATCCATTGTCAGTTAAAGAAAAGTACTATCATTTTCTAAAGGCACACAATTAAATTTGAACTAGTTTAAAAATATAGCACTAAGTTATGTATGGTCCATCCATAAAACGTGTTGGTGCTCAACCAATGTACAATCTGGGCAACACATTGAACCACCAAAAGCAAGTTACTCCTTTGTTCAGCATTCTCCAAATGGTTCCCAGTTCACTTCAAATGCTAATTCAAGGCTTTGGTCCTAATCTTCAAAGAGATCAGTGAATCATGATCCAGCTACATTACAGACTGCCTCTCCATCCATGATCCACCGAGACCATTGTGCTCTTCTTGACCAATGCAACTAGCAAAACCTCAGGTGAAACACATAAGACAGATATAAAGCATATTCAGTTGGGGTGGGAGGGTGAGGAGAGCAGAATAAGCAACCGGAAGAGAATCAGACTAGACCAAAGTCTGGGTGATGCTAGAAGGGACAGCCTGCAAAGCCACTCATTTGCTGCAGTTTTCCCATCGTAAGTGACATTTTAAATATTTCTTCAGGAACACGACCAGCACCAAGCAGAGCCCTCTAGAACCTGACAAAGGTGAAGAGCAGAATCCTCTACAAAACTAGTTATCGAAATGGTCATGCAGAGTTAATTTAATCTGTTCAGTACTCAGATACTATGGTGATGGGTGCTATAGAAAAAAAATCTAAAGCAGATATTTACAAAACAACAACAAAAAGCATTCCGGTAGCCACCCTCGCAAAACAATACACCCTGGCTTTTTTTTTTTTTGGTATGAAGATCTATACTATCAGCATCTAATGTCTTCTGCTGCACAATACTGTAGGAATTTATCTGTACAAATAATAGCTACTTTTGTGACTCTGGTTTGCACTGTTCAAGGCACAACTACAGAGATAATATATTTAGTAAAATACCATTTAATTAAAAATTAACTGGAAAATGTTTCCTTCATTAACTTCATCTCCTGATTTAGACTTTACGATGTTTGAGAAATAGTCCAAAGTATCCAAATCCATGTTTTTTAAACAGGTTACTTGTGGTAGCATTGCTCCAAAATGGATTTATGGTTTGTTTTTTTTCCATCTTGAAATCAGAATGTGGGTGACAATCTATAGTAATAAAATGTTGAAAAAAAAATAAAAAAAAACATTTTACAGGAAAAAATGGCCAACCCAACTGATTAGAACTCAGGCCACATACCTGCAAAAACTTTTTTTTGAGGCTTAATTAACAGAGTGATTTTGACTTTGTAGAGAGCCTACATTTTACTTGCATCTGAAGAAGTGAGGTTCTTACCCACGAAAGCTTATGCTCCCAGTACTTCTGTTAGTCTCAAAGGTGCCACAGGACCCTCTGTTGCTTTTTACATTTTACTTGTCACAGCATTAGTTACTGGTGCTGAATATCGCTAAGTATGTAGGTGTCCAGATGACTTACAACATTACTAATTCCGCATACAGTAAAGAGTATTGGAAGGATTCAGTGCTAGCAGACCTTCGTTCGAAAAGACAAAATGCCAAAACTTTTGAAAAAATCTCCAAGGGCATGATGGAGAGAGGCCACAATAGGGACTCAGATCAGTGCTGCGTGAAAGTCAAGGAGCTCAGACAAGCCTATCAAAAAACAAAGGAGGCAAATGGTCGCTCCGGGTCAGAGCCACGGACATGCCGCTTCTATGCCAAGCTGCATGCAATTCTAAGGGGGGCTGCCACCACTACCCCACCTCTGACCGTGGATTCCGAGGTGGGGATAATCTCATCAGCTGAGGATTCTGCAGACGGGGAAGAGGAGGAGGAGGAGGACGAGCTTGTGGAGAGCACCCAGCACTCCGTTCTCCCCAACGGGCAGGATCTTTTTCTCAGCCTGACTGAAGTACCCTCCCAATCCAGTATCCAAGACCATGACCCCATGGAAAGGACCTTAGGTGAGTTTACCTTTTAAAATATAAAACTTGCTTTTAAAACAAGCGTTTTTTAATGATTACTTTGCCTCGAGGACTTGGGATGAATTTGTGGCCAGTACAGCTACTGGAAAAGTCTGTTAACGTGTCTGGGGATGGAGCGGAAATCCTCCAGGGACATCTCCATGAAGATCTCCTGGAGGTACTCCAAAAGCCTTGCCACAAGGTTTCTGGGCAGTGCAGCTTTATTCCGTCCTCCATGGTAGGACACCTGATCACGCCATGCTTGCAGCAAGTAATCTGGTATCATTGCATTAAAAAGCCTGGCAGCGTATGGTCCCAGTGTTTGCTGGCATTCAAGCAACAGCCGTTCTTTATCTTGCTGTGTAATCCTCAGGAGAGTGATATCGCTCATGGTAACCTGGTTGAAATATGGGAATTTAATTAAGGGGACAGAGGTGACCATTCCTACTGGGCTGTTTGCCTGTGGCTGAAAAGAAATCCTTCTCTGCAGTTAGCCAAGCACGGGGGTGGTGGTGGAATTGGCCCTGAGCTTTTCGCGTTTGGCTAGCAGGGATCTTCCCTGCTACCAGCAACGCGATGAGGGGAGGGATAAAACGATCATCCTAGAGAATTGGATGGGGGGTGTAGTTTGTTTGCTGCTGCTGAAGGTTAACAGAAAAACCGCAGCAGTCAATGGGCTTTGCTTGGTATGTGGGAAAGGAGGGCGCAGAAGCCGAAAGACAATGGCTTACCATGGCCGCATGCAAGCTGAATTCTGTTGCCCGGACCTGCGTCTGTGATCTCTAACACCAAAGCCACAGGCACTCAATATTAAGATGCAAAATGCGACCTTGTACTGAAATCACATGTGCTATGTAATGTGAATAGTGTTGTTCACTATGAAAGAGTATAAGCATTGTTCTGTAAAATGTATCATTTAAAAAACTTTTTTTTGGTCAACCCTCCCTCCAGCAGTTGCAAATTTTCCAAGCCTCCCTCCTCCGTCCCGAAGGCTCTCTCAGATAAGGCGGTGGAGAAAGGACGCGAGACGAGATGTTCACGGAAATAATGGAATGCACCCACAATGAAAGAGCTCATTTGAATGAGTGGAAGGACACCGTATCTAAATTTAGGAAAGATGCCAGTGAACGTGAGGTCATGAGGGACGCTCGAAATGAGAGGTGGCAGGCTGCTGCATGAGCAAACAGACATGCTCCGGCATCTGGTGGAGCTTCAGGAACGGCAGCAGGATAACAGACTGCTGCTGCAACCGCTGTATAACCTCCCTCCCCCCTCACCATGTTCCATATCCTCCTCACCCAGACGTGTAAGAACATGGGGGGGGGGGGCTCCGTGCACCCTCCCACTCCACCCCAGTGGACAGCCCAACCAAAAGGCTGTCATTATATTGAATTTTTTCAGTGGCCTTTTACTTCCCTCCTATCCTCCTCCCAAACCTCACCCAGATTACCTTGTCGGTTCTCTCCCTATGTTTATAATCAATTAATAAAGAATACATGATTTTTAAACGATAGTGACTTTATTTCCTTTGAAAGCAAGCTGGGGGAAGGGGGAGGGTGGGTTCCTTACAGAGAATGAGTAAATAAAGGGGGCGGGTTTTCATGAAGGAGAAACAAACAGAAATTTCACACTGTAGCCTGGCCAGTCATAAAACTGGTTTTCAAAGCTTCTCTGGTGCACAGCGCTTCCTGGTGTGCTCTTCTAATCGCCCTGGTATCTGGCTGCACGTAATCAGCAGCCAGGTGATTTGCCTCAGCCTCCCACCCCGCCATAAAGGTCTCCCCCTTACTTTCACAGAGATTGTGGAGCACACAGCAAGCAGAAATAACAATGGGGATATTGGTTTGGCTGAGGTCTGAGCGAGTCAATAACGATCGCCAGCGACCTTTTAAACGGCCAAATGCACATTCTACCACCATTCTGCACTTGCTCAGCCTGTATTGAACAGCTCCTGACTCCTGTCCAGGCTGCCTGTGTCTGGCTTCATGAGCCATGGCATTAAGGGGTAGGCTGGGTCCCCAAAGATAACTATTGGCATTTCAACATCCCCAACGGTTATTTTCTGGTCCGGAAAGTAAGTCTCTTGCTGCAGCCCTTTAAACAGAGTAGTGTTCCTGAAGATGCGAGCGTCATGAACCCTTTCCAGCCAGTCCACGTTGATGTTGGTGAAAAGTCCCTTGTGATCCACAAGTGCTTGCAGCACCATTGAAAAGTATCCCTTGCAGTTTATGTACTGGGTACCCTGGTACTCCGGTGCCAAGATAGGGATATGGGTTCCATCTATTGCCCCACCACAGTTAGGGAATCCCATTACAGCAAAGCCATCCACTGTGACCTGCACATTTCCCAGAGTCACTACCTTTCGTAGCAGCACCTCAGTGATTGCTTTGGCTACTTGCATCACAGCAGCCCCCACAGTAGATTTGCCCACTCCAAATTGATTCCCGACTGACCGGTAGCTGTCTGGCATTGCAAGCTTCCACAGGGCTATCACCACTTGCTTCTCAACTGTGAGGGCTGCTCTCATTTGGTATTCTGGTGCTTCAGGGCAGGGGAAAGCAAGTCACAAAGTTCCATGAAAGTGCCCTTACGCATGCGAAAGTTTCGCAGCCACTGGGAATCGTCCCACACCTGCAACACTATGCGGTCCCACCAGTCTGTGCTTGTTTCTCGGGCCCAGAATCAGCGTTCTATGGCTATAACCTGCCCCATTAACAGCATGATCTCCAAAGCACCGGGTCCTGCAGTTTGATAGAATTCCATGTTCATATCCTCATCACTCTCGCTGCCGCGCTGCCGTAGCCTACTCCTCGCCGCCTGGTTTTGCAGATTCTGGTTCAGCATAAACTGCACGATAACGTGCGAGGTGTTTACAATGTTCATGACTGCTGTCTTGAGCTGAGCGGGCTCCATGCTTGCCGTGGTATGGCGTCTGCACTATTCACCCAGGAAAAAGGCGCGAAACGGTTGTCTGCCGTTGCTTCCCTGGAGAGGGGGGAGGATATACCCAGAACCACCCACGACAATGTTTTTGGCCCCATCAGGTATTGGGATGTCAAACCAGAATTCCAATGGGTGGAGGAGACTGCGGGAACTATGGGATAGCTACCCACAGTGCAGTGCTCCAGAAATCGACGCTAGCCCCGGTACATGGACGCACACCACCGAATTAATGTGCTTAGTGTGGCCGCATACATTCGACTTCATACAATCTGTTTCCAAAATTCGAATTATATAAATTCGGATTAATCCCGTAGAGTAGACATACCCATAGCCATGTAAGAAACTCTTAAGAGGCCACTGTAGCACCTACCTGCCCCCTATCCCACCCCCTCCAGATGATTACAGCCCCTTGACAGCTATATAAAAGTAAGTAAGAGATGCTATTAGGAGGAGTTGCTACTGTGACACTTTGGGGTTCTACCCAGGGCTGTGTCACTGCCTGCTGTGAAACTCTGGGTACCTTAAATGCTATGTTGCTGTGGCACATGGCTCTTGGTGTCAGGGCTAGCATTCAAGTACACAAGTCATACCTGGGCTTCCACTACCCAGTTGCTTTTTATGGGTGCCCCCAACTCTCCCCCAGCCCCAAATTTCTCTAAAACTGTCTGACCTGCAGTCTCCAACCCTTTCACTGAACACTAAACAGAAGTTTTCAAGTTTGCGGCTTCCTTAAAGAGGTAGTACCCTGCAGCTTATTACCTAAACTGGGGTTTAAAAAAAAAGCACACTTCTATCAAAGCACTGAATTACTTTATAGTAAAAGTAAAGCAACTTTGTTAAATAAAAAGTCAGAGGCTTACATGATACCAAGGAATGAAGATAGAAATGGCTACAAATAAACAAAGTGTGAATATTTGTTTCTAAGACTAAAACCTAGTTTCAGCAAATTACAATCTTTGCCTAAGCAGGTTTCTCACCTATATTCAGTTCCCAGAGACGTCAGCCCTTATAATTGAAGGATTCATTCTTCTGTGATTTAAAGAGCTCTGGTCCCTTTAGTCCTTCCTGTGATGGGTACCAAAATGGCTTTTCCTCTCTTCTTAGATCTTCCCGATGTTGGTTATTGGTCCTGCTTCAAGTGGCAGGAAAATTTCTTACTGGTACAGTCTCCATCTCACATCAAGAAGGGGACCAAATTAGCTGTTACCACTCAAGAATGAGAACTTGGAGTCACTGTGGTTAGTTCTCTGAAAATATCTGCAAGATGGAAAAGTAGTCCATCTATCCCCACTTGTTTTCTTGATGGCTTTGTTTACTTTTCCAAGTAAACGTGCTGTCTGTTGGTCTTTGATCATACCTTGCTTAAGAAACCCATTCCGTTGTCTGATGTGGCTGACATCCTGGCTCATCAAATACATTTTAAGAACATAGTTGCAGCACATATCTATAAAGCCCTTTGTGCGCTTACTGTACACATATCAAACAAGAATATTAATAATCAGTGGGTTCTTAGTTTTCCATTGATTCCATCTTTTGGGTGTATAGTATGACAGTGCACCAGCTGGCATTGGAGTGCTTTCAGTGTGACAGCTACCAGTGGGAGATGAGATTAATAAATGGACTATCAGCAAGAAAGTGAAGTTGGGGCCAGACAAAATAAATACTAGGCTAAAAATTGTGGGGTGTGGAGAGAAGAGACACCTTGATCATAAGAACATAAGAATGGCTATACTGGGTCAGACCAATGATCCATCTAGCTCAGTATCCTGTCTTTTGACAGTGGCCAGTGCAGTTCAGAATAAAGAGAACAGGGCAATTATTGAGTGATCCATCCCATCATCCAGTCCCAGCATCTGGCAGTCAGAGGTTAAGGGACACGCAGAGCATGGGGTTGCATCCCTGACCATCTTGGCTAATAGTCACTGATGGATTTATCTTCCATAAACGTATATAGTTCTTTTTTGAAGCCAGTTATACTTTTGGCCCTCATTACATCCCCTGGCAAGGAGTTCCACAGTATGACTGTATGTTATGTGAAGAAATACTTTTTATGTTTTAAACCTGTTGCCCATTAACAGAAGAACATGTGATCACCCAATGAAATTATGTGAAGGAGTAAATAATACTTCCCTATTCACTTTCTTCATACCATTCATGATTTTATAAACCTTTATCTTATTCCCTCAGTCATCTCTTTTCTAAGATGTCCCCATCTTTTCAATCTCTCCTCATAGGGAAGCTGTTCCATATCACCAATCATTTTTGTTGCCCTTCTCTGTACCTTTTTTAATATTAATATATCTTTTTTGAGATGAAACTACCAGAATTCTGCTCAGTATTCAAGCTGGGTGTGTACCATGAATTTATATAGTAGCATTATGATATTTTCTGTCTTATCTATCCCTTTCCTAATAGTTCTTAACATCGTTAGCCTTTTTCCCCCCACTGCTTTTCCATCTTGCAGATATTTTCAGAGAACTAACCACAGTGACTCCAAGTTCTCATTCTTGAGGGGTAACAGCTAATTTGGACCCCATCATTATGTATTTATAGTTTGTATTATGTTTTCCAATGAGCATTAGTTTGCATTTATCAACATTGAATTTCATCTGCTATCTTGTTACCCAGTATTGTGAGATCCTTTTGTAACTCTTCCCAGTCAGTTTCAGACTTTTCTATCCGGAATAACTTTGTATTGTCTGCAAATTTTGCCACCTCACTGTTCACCTTCTTTTCCAGATCATTTATAAATATCGCAAACAGCACAGGTGCCAGGACAGACCTTGGGGGAAGCCTGCTATTTACTTCTCTCTCTTGTGAAAACTGAACATTTATTCCTACACTTTAAAAAAAAGACAGGGAACAATCAGTTGCTGATCCATCAGAGGACCTTCCCTCTTATTCCATGACTGCTTACTTTGCTTAAGAGCCTTTGGTGAGGGACCTTGTCAAAGGCTTTCTGAAAGTCCAAGTACACTTTATCAACTCAATCACCCTTGTCCACTTGTGTTAGCCCCTTCAAAGGATTCTAATGGATTAGTGAGGCATGATTTCCTTTTAGAAAAGCCATATTGATTCTTCCCCAACACATCACATTCATCTAGGTGTCTGATAATTATGTTCTTTATTATAGTTTCAACAAGTTGGTCTAGTACTGTAGTTAGGCTTTCTGGCCTGTAATTGCCAGGATTGCCTCTGGAGCCCTTTTTAACAATTGGGATTACTTTAACTGTCCTTCATTCATCTGGTACAGAGACTGATTTAAGCGACAGGTTACATACCACAGTTAGTAGTTCTGCAATTTCATATTTGAGCTCCTTCAGAACACTTGGGTGAATACCATCTGGTCCCAGTGACTTATTACTGTTTAGTTTATCAATTTGCTTTAAAACCTCCTCTACTGACACCTCAATCTTGTACAGTTCCTCGGATTTGTCAACTAAAAAGAATGGCTCAGGTGTGGGAATCTCCCTCACATCATCTGTAGTGAAGACCGATGCAAAAAAATTCATTTAGTTTCTTCACAACATCTTTGGTTTTGAGTGCTCCTTTAGCACCTTGATTGTCTAACAGGCATCTTGTTTCTGATGTACTTAATTTGTCGTTTTGTGTGTGTGCGTGCGCATTTTTGCTGTGAGAATGTGTATCTTTTGCTAGTACCTCTTCAAATTCTTTTTTGGCCTGGTTAATTATACTTATAAACGCTGGCAAGTCGAATGTAAATTCCCTTCTATTTTCCTCATGAGGGTTTGACTTCCAAATTAAAAAAAAAAAAAAAAAAAAGTTATTTTTGCCTCTATCCACCTCTTTTACTCTGCTGTTTAGCCCTGGGTTTTGTTTTTTGTTTTGTTTTTTGGTCCTCTTACTTTAAAACAAAAATTGGAGTATACATTTAGTTTGAGCCTTTTTTTTTTTTTTTAAATAGTTTCCATACAGCTTTCAGGCATTTCACTCTTGTGACTGTTCCTTGTAATTTCTGTTTAACCAGCATCCTCATTTTTGCATAGTTTCCCTTTTTGAAGTTAAATGCTACTGTTATGGGCTTCTCTGGCATTTTCCCCCTTTACAAGGAAGTTTTAAATTTAATTACATTATGGTCACTATTACCAAATTGTTCAGCTATATTCACCTCCTGGACCAGATCCTATGTACTACTTAGGACATCAATTTTGTCCCCCTCCATGTGAAGACAAAACACATTTTATCTCCCCCATCATGGGAGGTAGATGGGGGGGGGGGTATTACAGCCTAGTACCCTCCCCAGTCCCAGTCTGGCAGGAAGAAAGAATTCCTTGCATGAGAAATTGAGTAATTTTAATGAACATTCTCATCCTCTGTGAAACACAACTGCACATGGGAAGCAGCTGGGAATGCTACTGAGATAGAGCACCTCAACCACTATGACCTAGGCTTCCACAGACCCTCAAGGGTTATGCTGATTTGGTGGGGGCTAAATAACTGGTCAGCACACTTGGGGGGAGGAAATAATGATGCCAATTCCATGAATAAGGTGGAAATTCAGCATGTGGGAGCATCCAGTTCCCTATGTGGTCGGAATGTAACAGCTCTAGGTAGGGAATGACAGGGCCTCTAATTCTTAATACCATCTCTTCTTTCTTCTACTATTGGGATTTTTTAAAAAAATATTTATTTATATAGATACAATTAAGGTTATTCTGATGTTATTTAGAAAAAAATCAATGTTTCTCAAGGCTAGGGACAATATAGGGAGGGAAAAACAAAACAAAGCAAACCAAAGAGAACCAACTGTGCATTCTCTTTGATCAAGTCCGATTTACAGCATAGAGGGGAGGAAAAAACAAAACAAAACAAAACAAAAAAAACAAACCAAACAGATTGTGCTGACTGTTTCAAGAAAACTGTTGTGAAATAATGCTGACCACAGAAGAGCCCCACAATGACTGTCCAAAACTTCAGAAAAATATAAACAAATATTTGAGTCATCATGTCCTTAGAATGTTACTTGTTTGGTCCTTACTTCACAGGAGGGTTTTTGCTTTGAATCTTAAGGGAATTGGGAAGCTTGATACAGGGAATTGTTGAACCGCTTTGGCAAGGTGCTGAGTGCCTTCTACCTCACAAAAGTGAACCTTGAACAAATTACAAGTATCCTTGTGCAAAGCTAGAACTCAAGGACAACAAAGATGAAAAGGGTTTTAGCAATTTGGTATACATTTCAACCCAAAATGCTTTTATAAATACAGCAGAATCATAAATGTGAGAACATTGCCTGACAAACTGCTCTCACTCAGTGGTGGTCTTGTGGTGTTTCATTTAAAACAGATGTTTTATGCATGGTACAGTATTTTATCTCAGGCCCTAGAAGCAAATTTTGGTCAGCAGTTTGTTTGTTTATTCCCCCATTTAAAAAGGGCAAGGGGAGAGAGTACTAGACAGCTTCTGAAAATATAACAACTATTTCCTCTTGGTTTTCCTGATTTTTGGTTTCCAGCTCCATTGATTATCCTTACAAGAATTCTGCTAGTGCTGCAGAATATCACAAGGGTAACTCTGTCCATGCAAAGGTAGCGGTAACAGCTTTCAGAGCAAGACCTTTACTGCTTCATGTTTCGGATTATGCTGCCTCACTAATATTTAAATTTTAAAATGGCTTAGCATGCACTTCCGAGTTGTAATTTAGACAAACTCTTGGTTCACCCTCCAGTCCAGACTCTTTAAGATCAACCTTACATAAATATTGTTAGTTACAGCTACTCAAATCAGTAGAGACCTATTCAGCCTCCCCACCTTCTCTTTTTTTAAGAAGGGCAAACTGTTTTATATCAACAGCCATCTGTGAGCCTGTCTTTTAGACCATCAAACTCTTCCATCCATTACAGAGAGCCTTCTCACCTCTGCTGCATGACAGCCCAATAAAGATGACATACTAATTCAATGACTTGTAATTTCAGCTAAACAAAGACAAGTGCTGCTGCTTCTTCTTTTGTGTTTTGGTGCCGTATCGGTGAAGCCAGCTATGCAAACATAGCACTGGGAGGGTTTTATGACAGCAATTGAATGGGGAGAGTAGCTTGGTGTTGCTTTTTTATGGTTCTTGGCTCTATAATTTTTGGCTCTGTGCTGCTGGCCATTGCGTCTGGATTCTATGTCAGCGGCAGCTAATTGTTCCAATAATGTTTATCATAGGGATCCACGAGGGAGCTGTATATGTGGAGATAAGCTACAGAGCAATGATACTCACTATCTTACTGATCTCTATACACAGTGCTTTTGCCTCATGCCAAAAAGCTCTTTAGGTTTCTAATCTAAAAATACCCCAACAACAACAACAACAAAAACCCCACACAGCTTAATCATTGTGCCAACAATAGCATCTAAGGGGATGTAATCAGGTTCCTCTGATAATCTTAGCAACACATGAAAGTCATGTGCAAAAGCAGTAATTGAAGCAGTTGGTTAATTCTACCACCTGCTGTTGAAGTCGCATGTTAATCTAAATGAGGTCCCCTTCCCATGAAGTGGGATGCAGGGCACTTTTTAAACCATAAATGTGTATTATACAAGCTTTGCAGAGTAATAAAGAAACAGTTCATTAAATGAAAAGTATGAAGTATCCAGTGCTTGTCCAACATTTCATGCTGCTATCGGAGGCCATATCCAGATGGAAATGCCGTTCTGATGTCTAGGTCCCGATGCACGCTACAGTTCACATATAACAGACCAGAGGATTTCCCTCCAGTAGAAGCCTCCAAATAACTTAACATTAGGAAATCAAGGAACTGAGCTGTTGGAAAATGAAAAATGTTTTTCATGGTTTGATCCCCTGGGAATAGTGACTGAAAAAAAATATTCTGGAATCAACCATTAGAGTGAATGTCTCAGAGCACAGTAGTAGTTTGTGCACCAGATATTTAAAAACAAAATTCTCATATTCATATCCTATTTATATCATTAACTTTTCTTATAAATTCTTCACTTCAGTACAAAAACTTCAGACACATATGCACAGATGTTTAAGCTCTCAAATAGGTAACTCTCAAGACTTCTCCAGCTTCTTCAGTCCCAAACCCCAGCCATGAAACAAAAATGACAAAACCACCATCAGCATAAGGAATCCACATGCCCACTACTCTGGCTGAAATGGATTGTAATTAAAGGTTCAGTGGTTAAGGCAAGATTATCTAATACTTATTCCTAACAGGTCCTTTAAGGTGTCCTAAGATATCCTGCACACACATTATTCAACTGTTTGACTATATTAGTCAAACACACTTGGCACAGCTAATAAAATCCTACAATTTCATCTTCAAAGTACCCGTCTGGAGAATGATATGATTTCTATAAGCTTTTTAAACCCTCTTAATAGAGAATTCTGTCCTTCTTATAGAATTATTAACTTCTACTGGATAGTTAAAATTTTCTATTAAGTTCCATAAAACTTTTCCATAAGGGCCAGGTAGAATTTGTACCAGACATTATATTGATACTCCACTGGATCTTAGAAGCAGAAATCTTGGTGTATTTTATTTTTCCTCTCATTTGCTCTGTCTTATTTGATTTGTACATAACTGAATGCAATGAAACCTTTCTGTTGGGTGGGGTGAGGTGGGGGGGAGGAGGGGAGAAACATTCTCTGGTGAATTGCAGAGCTCAAGCCAAAATATGACATATTTGTGATCACGGGAGATTTCAAAGCCGAAGAGGGAGATTATGAATACAAATGCAATGGTCTAATGTGGATTTGAAAAGTTATTGAATTTATCACAAATACATAAAAGAAAATTGTGTAGGATTTTTTTTTTTAAATGTGAAACTAAGTCATATGTAAAGCTAACTAGATTAGCTAAGAAAAATTAAGCATATGAGAAGAGGATTGTTTGGCCTAGCTAAAAGAAGGCTGAAGGGAGATACAACTGCTCTGTATAAATACATCAGAAGGATAAATACCTGGAAGGGAGAGAAGTTATTTAAGTTAAGCACCAATGTGGACACAAGAATAAATGTATATAAACTAGTCATCAACAAGTTTAGGCTTCAAATTAGATGAAGGTCTCTAACCATAAGAGGAGTGAAGTTCTAGAACAACCTTCCAAGGGGAGTAGTGAAGGGAAAAAAACCTAACTAGCTTCAAGACTGAGCTTGATAAGTTTATGGAGGAGGGGATGGTGTGATGAGACTGCCTACAATGGCAAATAACCAATCTGGAATTGCTAATAGCAAATATCGCCAACCACCAGCAATGGGACACTAGATGGGAAGGGCTCTCAGTTACTAGAGAGAATTCCTTCCCAGGTGTCTGGCTGGTGAGTCTCACCCACATGCTCAGGGTCTAATTGATGGCCACATTTGGGGTCAGGAAGGAATTTTCCCCAATGTCAGATTGGCAGAGACCCTGGAGGCTTTGCCTTCCTCTGCAGCATGGGGCATGGATCACTTGCAGGTTTAAAGTAGTGTAAATGGTGGATTCTCTGTAACTTGAAGCCTTTAAACTATGATTTGAGGACTTCAGTAACTCAGCCAGAGGGTTTAGGGTCTATTACAGGAGTGGGTGGGTGAGATTGTGTGTCCTGCAATTTTTTTGTCCTGGATTGTGAGAAAACCTGAGCATCCAGTGATGTTGCACCCATCAGAAGGAATAACTGGAATTGGAACATACCACAGCCTGGCAGCTAAAATGGAATAGCATGATCAATTGAGTTGTGCTGCTGACAGGAACTTCTAAAGGCCCCATTGTTGGAGAGCCCAAGCAACACATTTTCATCTTTCACATTCATCTTGCTTTCTGTTACATAGCAAGCGATGCCTAATTCTGCTATCGTTAATCACATTGATCAGTACCTGACTCCACAATAGTTCTTATTGATTTCAGTATTAATTCCTGTTATATATTGTTCATGCAGGGAAAAGGGGGCACTAAAGAGAAGATGGAAGGTTGCATGCACTATTTCGTTTCATCTGTAGCACTTGCTTTTTCCTTTGCTTTCCTCTCCCACTCCCCTCAACTCAACCTGCAATTCAATCTCTCACTATTACCTTCCTCTCCATATTTTATCCCTATTCCTCTTCTCCTTCAAGTGTCACTTCTGGGTCCATCTCTCTCTTTTCCTTCCTCCATCTCAAGTCCCCAGTATCTCTCACTCCCCTCCAACTACCTTTCCTTTGTCCATGTTCTGTCTCTCCAAGTTTACCTCTAGTCTTGTTTCACTCCCTACTCCCACCCTCTCAACGTCTCCACTGACGGATCTGTTTTTCTTAAGGTGGCTAAGCACCATATCACAATTCAAGATAGCACTTAGTGTGTCATAGGTAGCAATATTCTCACAACCTCCTAGGGAATCTTTGGTTCCTTTTCTCCACACGTTTCCCCCCCTTGAATTCCAATTTCTCCCTTACAGACTCCCAATAGTAGGTCAGGAAGTAGAAATCAGGGGTTGGCAACGTTCGGCACGCGGCTCGCCAGAGTAAGTACCCTGGCGGGCCGGGCCAGTTTTATTTACCTGCTGACGCGGCAGGCTCGGCCGATCGCGGCCTCCACTGGCCGCGGTTCGCTGTCCCGGGCCAACGGGGGCGGTGAGAAGCGGCGGCCAGCGCATCGCTCGCCCGCGCTGCTTCTCACCACCCCCATTGGCCCGGGACGGCGAACCGCGGCCAGTGGAGGCCACGATCGGCCGAACCTGCCGCGTCAGCAGGTAAATAAAACTGGCCCGGCCCGCCAGGGTGCTTACCCTGGCGAGCCACGTGTCGAACGTTGCTGCCCCCTGAAGTAGATCCTCTCTATCTTTGCTAACAGCTGCCTGCTGTGCAAAAAGAGGGCAAGCAGCTGACTACATTAACCCAGCACCCACTAGCATAGTCCTTTCTGCTGAAAGGAGGCTGGAGAGTGCTGCAGAAGACAGCAGCACCAATAGCTACCAAAGGGTTTCTGGAGAGGACACTCCCAACCACTGTGTACTGTCCTACTGGGCCCCTATATTGCCAGGCTGGCAATGCTTTATGGGGTGGGGGAAAACACATGATTCATTCCATTTTATTAGTTTTATTGCTCCATTAACTTTTTACTGCACCCATTAAAATATAAACTACATCCATAATATTGTTATACTGTTCAGTGATGCTGAGGTCCCACTTTAGGATCAGGAGTAGTTTGTGAATAGGAAGTATATCAACAAGGACCAGTTCTGTTAAATTGTACATATGTGCCCAGTCCTTTATTGTTAGGAATATTTTATAAAGTAAATGAAATATTGGCTTCTCTGCCATTTTTTAGTATGTGGCCTAGGTTTTACTTCCTCCCTCTTCATTTTGAGAGCCATCTGACAACCTTCTATTTCCCATTGTCACTGCCCTGGTAGCTATTACTAACACAGCAACCAAAACAGAGCCAGCATGATAGGTCAGCAGCTTTGGAAGAAATGAAGATCACTGTCACCACCTCTCAGGATACCAGCCCGTAGCACTTCTCCAAAAGTCCTGATTAAACCCTATTGCTATACTCTGTAGATCTCCTCCTCCAAACATGATTTAGGTTTGGCTGGCATAGAATCACAGAAATGTGGGACTGGAAGGGATCTTGAGAGGTCCAGCCCCCAGTGCTGAGGCAGGGATGGTCTTGGTTGACTTGGTCCTGCTAGTCATTTGTCTAATTTGTTCTTAAAAATCTCCAGTGATGAGGATTCCCCAACCTCACTTGGTACCAGTTCCAGTGGTTAACTATTCTTATAATTAGATAATTTTTCCTAATATCTAACCTAAATATCCCTTGCTGCAGATTAAGCTGATTACTTCTTGTCCTACCCATGGAGAACAATAAATCACAGCCCTCTTTATAACTACCCTCAAGGTAGTTGAAGATTGTTATCAGGGCCTCTCTCCGTGTTCTTCTCTCAAGACTAACCAGATCCATTTCTTTCAACCTTTCCTCATGGGTCATGTTATTTAGATCTCTTTCGACTATCTCTAATTTGTTCACCTCTTCCTTAAAGTACAGCACCCAGAAAAGGATACAGTACTCCAGTTGAAGCTTCACCAGTACCGAGTAGATGAGGACAATTACCTCCCCTATCTTACATAGAACACTCCTGGTAATACACCCCACAATGATATCCTCCTTTTTCGCAGCTGCATCACATTGTTGACTCAATTTGTGATCCACTATAACCTCCAGATCCTTTCTAGCAGCGCTACCTCCTTGCTAGTTATTCCTCATTTTGTAGCTGTCCATTTGATGTTTTCCTTTCTAAGTACAGTAAAATTAAATGTTGCATATTTGTTATATAATTTTACAAAAGAATTCCACCAATAGTCTGCATACAGTAGATGATGTGAAACCTAAAATAACAAAACCATACTATTCAGTCCATCATTTAGCTTCAACCTACGTTGGAGTGTACTAGGACATTTAAATGCTACTAAACTTTTAAATATCTGATTCAAATAGTGATTATTAAATAAACTAAAAGTGAGCAAGTACCAAGGGGGGTAATGAATGAAATATATGCTTGATTTAGAATGAATGAGGAAAAAGTCATGTGTAACCATGGTACAAATAATTTCTAAGAGAAAAAAGAAAACATAACAGCAGTGAGCTTTTATATTAGCTTCTGAAGGTGCATCTTTAAGAAAAATGATGAGGTTTAATATGAGTCCTTTGCCAACGGCCATGTGGATGTATTTTTTAAGGATTTTAAATAGTGAATAATTAATAATCAGAGACTATAGCAGCTTCTGTCCCCTTCCAGCCAGTAACTTGGAAACACTGCAAGCCACTTAAGTATAGGACTAGAAAAAAAGTGGTTCTAGAAAAACAGTACTTTGGTAAGTGCCTTCCTGATCATCTTTGCTTAATTTAATTTAAACAAAAAATACATTCGCTCAAGATATTTGGAAAACAGCCAGTTTTTAAACAGCTGTATATACTGACTTATTTTATGCATCATTAACACAGTTGGCAGATAAGTTCTGATGCCTGAATCTTTCTTGTTGATATATGAAGCAGAAGTACTAAAACTTGGATTCCAAATAGACTCAGTCAACAGATTTGGAAGTTACAAGAAAAAATAATTTTGCTTTGTTCTGTACATTGAGAAATTTGATTTGGAAACCATTTGTGGTGAATTCAAGTGGAAAACCAAGATATTATTTTAAATATATTATAGAGTTTGTGGATGATACCAAGCTGGGGGTGGTGGTGTTTCAAATGCTTTGGAGGTTAGGATTAAAATTCAAAATGATCTGGACAAACTGGAGAAATGATCTGAAATAAATAGGATGGCATTCAATATGGAGAAATACAAAGTATTCTATTTGGGAAGGAACAATCAGTTGCACACATACAAAATGGGAAAGGATTGCCTAGGAAGGAGTACTGCAGAAAGGGATCTGGGAGTTTTAATGGATCACAAGCTAAATGAGTCAACAGTGTAATACAGTTGCAAAAAAAAAAAAAAAAAAAAAAAAAAAAAAAAAAAAAAAAAAAAAGCGCGCAAACATCCTTCTGGGAGGTATTAGCAGGAGTGTTGTAGGCAAGATACGAGAAGTAATTCTTCTGCTCTACTCCATGCTGAATAAGCCTCAACCCCAAATGGAGTATTGTGTCCAGTTCTGGCCACCACATTTCAGTAAAGATGTGGACAAACCAGAGAAAGCCCAGAGAACAACAACAAAAATGATTAAAGGTCTATAAAACATGACCTGTGAGGGAAGATTGGAAAAATCTTGGGTTTGTATAGTCTGGAGAAGAGAAGACAGAAGGGACATAACAGTTTTCAAGTATGTAAAAAGGTTGTTACAAGAAGGGAGAGAAATTGTTCTCATTAACCTCTGAGGATAGGACAAGAAGCAATGTGCTTAAATTGCAGCAAGGATGGTTTAGATTGGACATCAGGGTGGTCAAGCACTGGAAAAAAAATGCCCAGGGAGTTTGTGAAATCTCCATCGTTGGAGACTAAGAACAGCTTAGACAAACACCTGTCAAAGATGGTCTAGAGAAAACCTAGTCCTGCCCTGAATGCAGGGGACTGGACTAGATGACCTCACAAGGGCCATTTCAGTCCTATAATTCTATGATTTTTGTAGTTCACATCAATGACAATATTCAATCCCGCCCCCAGAGAGATACACAGTGGGCACAATTAAACCACAGTAAACAATCACAAAACAAGTTATTTCACCATGGTATCTCAGATACCATTACACAATAACTAGGAAGCCATTAACCATCAACCTATTACCGTAATGGACATAAGATATAATTAGCCTGGTATCACCCATGGCCTCTACTTTGAATACTACATTTTTCTCCCATCTGTAAGATTTGCATTATAACATTTGTTATTGCCTCCGAATGGTTATATTGAAACTTGTCTGAATTTGATCGTAAGATATTCAGGGCAAGGGCTTGATTGTTCACATGTTTGCAGAGGATGTATTCTTATTGTTCTATCCAAAAATATTATACATGTAATGACACTTATCAGATAGATCAATAGGTGTTTTAATGGACATGCCTTAAATTATTTTTATTAATAAACTCTATTTAAATATATTGAAGATCCAGCTCCAATCAAAGTAAACATTCCAGGTGATCTTCAGGAATTTGGTATCATGGTTCTATTTTTTTTTAAATAAATAAAAAGTGACCTTTATTTTCATCCCAACTAAACTTCAATTTAGCCCAAAGTAGTCTTTCTACTGACACAGCATCAACTCGTAACCAAAGGCAAACATGGTGAACAGTAGAGTCTCATAGTAGAATTTAATCAAGAAGCTAGTGTGGATTGTAGCCCAAAGCTCTCCTCTCCATCAAAGTAACCTGCTGCTTGAAAAAGATTAGTAGAGACAACCTTTATGTTTTTTTTTTATTTTGCCATTACCATGGATGTGTGTTATATTATTCATGTGCATCAGAAAACACAGGACAAAATAACTGGGGAAAGAGTGGCTCTTAAATCTTCATCAAGAAAGGGAAAATGCCTCTTTTGGATCGAGAGGTAAACACCCAAGCATTCTTATAACTGCACAACATTGTTCCACTCACCAAGATGGAATTTTATCACTGGGAGCAGTTCTGGCCTCCCAGAGATGCCAAGACACTGTCTTGGCAAAAGACCAAGTAACAAATGTTTCCATTTGAAGTCACAGTGAAAGCCAGGCAATTTTGTTCAGACAAACTTTAAAAGCCCCTTTAAAAATATATCTATCTAGGCATCTCCCTATTAGCTGAACATCTGGGGAAATTTGAAACCATAAGTAATTCTACTGAAAGTCAGAAAGTTGTAATTCACACCTCTAAAATGGTGTCTAACTGAATCACTTGAGCAAATATGGAGCCTAGGAAAAATTGCAGCATTTTGCTAATTTTATGTGCTTCAGCACATAACCTTTTGGTAAATCTACTCTACCAAACATGAGAAAGGAGATATGTACTTGATTTCAGCTGTATATGAAACTCCAATTAATATCTGTAGAAGCTGCATATATAGATCAAGGGCAAATTACAGTCTGCCATGTAGAGCTATGAATCTGAAAATAAGTGGATTTGTGAAAGATAGCAGAATTAAGATGGATGACAAAAAGAAAACAGGCTTTGAATGAGATCCTCACTCACTTATTTTAATACCAAAACCAACTGCAAGATACAAATCTGGGTGTGAAATTTAGCCCAAAACCTGGAGCTAAAAAAGCAGTCATCAAAATTTATTATAAGCCTCAATACTGTAAACATCTATACCGGGGCTGCCCAAACAGAGCTCATTGCAAAACTGGAACTGTAGATTATAAACTATTTGGTGACCGAGTCTCTATACATAGCTACAGCACCAAGCACATTTTGGTCACTGTCATAATATAAATAACAAAATATATGAGTAACAGTAAATATTCTAAAAATTATCCAGTGAGTTAGAATCCATTACTTATGGTTAATAAAAAGAAAAATCCTCTGAATAGTTAATAATTTTAAGCATTAGGGGCTTCATGCTTCATCTCAAACTATCTACCGCATTAAATTTTATCTGTTGCATATGGACACTCTGCAAAGTATTATTGGCCCATCAAATGCAACTATAACATTTTAAAAAGTTGTATGTGACTACAGAATAAGGAAATATGGGCCCCAGTTCAGCAAAACAGTGATGGTCCAATAATAAGTCATGAGTTCTACGACGAATACTGAAACCCCCTCCATTTGAGGCATACTGTAGCTAGAGGGATGACCCTGAAAGACATGCTACCATAGTGAAAGTGGAAGGCTAATGAGTAGGGTGTAGGAGTTTTGTATCATTGCAAATGTGCCTGCCTTCTGGGATCTACCCACCGTGCATCTGGACCAAGAGGATCATTTCCCTTTCCTGTTCCCTCATTGAACAAGCTGCTCAGAAATCCTCAAGCCAAAGCTCATGCAATTTCCTGGCCCTTATACAGATTTTTTTCCTGCAAAGGGGATAGGATGGTAATCAGCTGGTAGAGCATGAAACACAAAGAACCTATAAAATGGAGACAAATGATCTACCAAGTTAAATTTAAAAAAACACCAACAACCCAGTTTGGATTCTACAAATGAAGAATCTTACAAATTAGATTTGATGTTTTTATTCTTCAAGACTGTTTGCTTCAATTTTTCTCAAAAAAGTGTTGGGGGAGGTGGGCAGGGTGTGATCCTGTTCTAAGTTCTTTCATCTAAATTTCTGTCCCATGAAAATGTGCATGAAAGAGTTATGAAAAAGAAAACAACAACAACCTCAACCTGAACATAGCTATTTATTATCCGTTTAAATTTTCCTAGAGGTTTTATCTGTGTACTTCTTAATAACTCTAAACTACAAGCTTGAATTAATACAGGTGAAAGGGGAAAAAAAAAAAAAAGATGATCTTATCCCAAAACAAAAGTGCCTACACATTTATAAATACTTTGAAATGCAGGTTCCACAAGATAAATGCATGTCTGAGTCTTTGTTCAAGAACAAATTACATGCATAAGTTGTAAATACCATATAACAAGTAAAAGCAAAAACTGAAGTGTATTGGTGCAGTAAATCCAAGTTAGGATATTGAGAATATTTTTCTATTAATAAAATTACTATCACTTACCATGACCCTAGTTTATAAAATTAATGCATGCCATGGGAAGCACCTCTTCTGGATTACAGTGTGAGAGAACTGTGTGCTAATCACATCGACTCGAATATAAAAGGCATCTTGATGGCATTTGTTAACTGTGAACCACTCCAATTTTCTTCACCAGTTAAATATGCTCTTCATTTGGTTTGTGAATAAGGAAAAAAAAAACCACAACAACAACCCCTTCTATAACCTACCTCCTAGTAAAATACTCTATTACAGCAGGGGTTGAGCATTCTGTTGTACCACCTGGTGGAACAGAACTGAACTCCTCATCAGCTAATTGGATTCCCAAAGGCTTGAGAGCTGTGTGAGATTACACAACTGGCAAAATAAACGTGATGCAGATTTCTGGATTAGCTAGCTGTGCAGGAAGAAAATAATGTTTTATAATGTTCATGTTTCTTCCTAATTTTAGTTTGGCTTTTTCATGAATTTTAAAGTTGTCCTTGGCCTCCTTTGGCCTTTATTTTCTCTCCCCCCCCGGCATTCTATACATAAAGATTTTGCAATACTACAGGTATAATTTTGGATCAAAATTCACTTTTTTAAAAAAGACCCTTAAAACAAGACTATAATTTGTTTGTTTTTAAATGCAAATAAAAAAAGAAAGCTTACACAGAAAAGTCAAGCACATGAATCAGAAATGCAAAGGGAAAAAAGTTGGCACTTTGCATTTTCCATAATCACTATAAAGATGTCAGCTGCCCTTCTGCACCCTTTCATGGCCAGGGTGTCTCTGTACTGCCCTGACCTTTAGTCTTCTTCTTCCAGTCCCCATTACAGAGACTCCACACACTTGCTTGTCAAATCACCATCCTTTCTGGGGGCCTGGGTTTATTCAGAAAAACAACTCTAAAGGAAACCTCAAAGTCCCAAAAAACATCTCTCTCAGGGAATGGCTCTTACCTCAAAGCCTGGATGAGTGAAAGGATTCCTTCACAGAGTCCCCCACTCCCCCTTTATTTTAATGAGTTCTTAGGGGGTGACCTGTGTTTGGTTTCCAGCTATCCTGCTCAGTGCTGACTCCCCTGTAACTTTCCCAGTGTTTGTCATCTCAAACAACAGCTTCAGCTGTCTTTTAAGGAACCATCTGTTGGAGGTTCCCTCCCTGTACCAGGTGTCTCTGGTTAGCTCATTTAGCAAGACTGTTCCAGGCTTCAAGTCTCCTGCAGGCAGGTCTCTCTGCTCTCTCAAAATCACCTTTTAAACAGATATTGGTGTCCTTATTCCAAGATTGCAGGGAAAGAGCCAAGAGGTAAGCCCACCCCATTGTGGGATTTTTTGGAGGGGGGCATCAGGTCTCCCATCCCATCCATGATCTTTGTGGTGGTAGTGGTGGCTATGTAGGCTCACTAACAATAAACCCGTCCTAACCCACCCTCAGTGGTGATCTTCCTTCCACCAATTGTGACACAGCAGAACACTGAGAAATGCTGCTGGATCTTGATACTGCTGCCCTTTTCACAATGAAACTCAGCAAAGCTGCTTTCACCTACCATGCAATGGGTTTCTAGAAAAGTGTTTTCTAAGTAACCTTTTGAGCCACGAGGCTTATCAACCCTACAGTGCTTTCATCTGTTAAAGGGACACCAGTGCCAGGGCCGGCTCTGGCTTTTTTTGCCACCCCAAGCAAAAAAAAAAAAAACCTGTGGCGTGGCCGGAGCCAGGGTGCAGGGGGACTCCCTGCACTACAGATGTGCCCTGGCTAGCGGGGGGAAGGGAGAGGGAGAGGGAGCGGGGGCAGCCAGGGCTTCAGTAGGGCGCTCCCACGCGGCCCCGACCACCACGCCACCTGCCAGGAGGGCTCCACACTGCTCCAGTCGGCGGGGAGGGAAGAACGCGGGCTGCCCTGCCGGGCTTGCTACAGACCTGGCACCAGCAGGGGCAGACGGAGCACGCAGCCCACTCCCAGCAGAGCGCTCCCCTTCTCCACGCCACTGCCCACTACAGGGCAGCCAGACCGGCGAACAAAAAAAAAAAAAAGAAAAAAAGAAAAGCAGCTGTGCCGCTCTAGGATTGGGCAGAATGCCGCCCCGTAGAATCTGCTGCCCCAAGCATGAGTTTGCTCGGCTGGTGCCTGGAGCCGGCCCTGACCAGTGCCCAGCAGTATGTTTTCAGTTTCTGTTGCCCTCTAAGAATATCAGGCATACTGCCTGAGCCCTAATAGATCAGTGCTAATGGGATTTGGTGGGGGAGGGGAGGAGTGTCAAAAATTCTTCTGGTCCTCTGTCCCAAAGAACCTGAAAGAGGAAACAGGCTTGTCAGACACCCACTACAGATGGCAGAAGCATCTGATATTCTCTCCTGAACTCCCAAGAGGCATGGTGGCCTACCCATTGTCCAATGAATATTCTGAGGGCCAGTAGCAAGATCTTAAGTCTCTCTCTCCACATAGATAACATGAAATAAGTAACTAGGCTTGTATGTTGAGGAAGGGGGGCTACAGTGAGAAATATTAAAGGGCCTATTTCTGAGCATGTGATGGCTGCATGGCATAGCCAGAAATCTCCTAAGTTCAGATATACATCCAGATATATATCACATCTTTCTGGAAGTTCTCTCATTCTCAGCTAGGACTTGTGTTGTCAGAAACTACTCTCATTTTTACTCCAACTTCATATACCAACAATTGTTTCTCATTTCAGTTTGGCACCATACCATTTATAGAGCTGCTCAACTTGGGATAAAAATATTATCCATTTTTGAGCCCTGGAGATGTTAAATATGCACAAGTACCAGTGACAAAGTGGAGAATCAAATTTTCAGAAGTTGTCTCTTCTGTTGAATATTTCAGAATATCCCTTCCCGACAGCAGTTACAGCAGGCACTACATTGTGACGTGTTAGAAAAGTTCTCGTCCGCATGTTTATCTTTGGCCTTGTAGGCCTCTACATAGTAGACTTCCCCCTCCCTCTCCTCCTTCCTTATCACTACTGCTTTTGCTAGTGTGAGCGAAACTGCAGCTGTCTGCTAAAAAAGCTGACCATTACATATTCTGCTTTTAGGCTGGTTAGTATTGAGGCTGGTTAAAGTTCACAAGATGGAGTTGCTTTAGTTCACTTAGACTCAGAGCAGGAGGGGTTTCCATCGGCACTTATGGCCTTCCACCCCCCCTGAGTTACCTGGTAGCTATGCCTAGTGACATTAACACTGCTGTTTATCTACCTCCAGGGCTGAGAGGGTGGGTGTTGCTCCACCTGGTCGAGGTAAGAGAGGACTTTTTCTGCACCAGCATGAATATAAACAGTCTCTCCTCTCTTCCTGTCACCTGGGAGTGTGGGGATGGGAGAAGATGCATACGGCTTAATGTCTGATGAGGTCATTTCCAGTAGCATCTAATAGGTATGGAGTCTGAACTTATCCCCTCACTGCATGAGACACACATGAGCAGGTCAGTATTGGGAAACTTGTAATGCAACTTCTCATGCCGAGCCTGACTTGAGTAGCTGAATAGAAAGCAATGCCATAAAACTGGTGCCTTTCACAAGCACTAAAATTCACTTGTAAACGTGCTGCAGCATTTTATACACAGTTACGTATTATATAATTAAGCTTCCAGTACAAACAGATTCAAACCTCTCAGTTAATAGACACACTTAAATTCAAAGACCTCCCTCTGCCCAGAGAATACAAAATAGGATATAGAAAATTGTTTTGCAGAATTGTTGGATTATTAATTCTCTTCATATCTTTATTGGAGTTTAGTTACAATAGGAGTAAGATAAAAGTCTAAAGAGCCTTTCCCTTTCATTTTCCACTATAGACTTTCTTTTTTTTTTTTTTTTTTTTTTGGTCTACAAAGCCTCAGACAGCCACTGGGGCCAAGCCAGGATTCCTGTAGTGAAACAATTGACTTGGCATCATGTTGACATATATAAACAACAGTCCGTCAACAGGCCTCACATTAGTGACAGAACATTTTTGGCAAAACAGTAGCATCCTTCTGGGCACTATGGCAATAACAGCCAGTAGCATTCATTCATGACTTCACTCTCCAGCACAATATTAATTAAAAGATTATAACAGTGACACTTATCCAAGAAGTTTTTTTTTTTTAAAGGCCAAAATAACATCCATGCAGCAGAGTGGAACTTTTGTTGAATGAGAACATGTCCCTAGCTACTTTTTCATACAGTAGGTTTAGACTTAACCACTGTAGTTAACCTCTGTCTGGTCACAATTAGTGGATGAATGTAACTGCTTGGTTGCAACTGGCTTTTTGGAAGTGTACATATACACGCACACACACACAGGTCATTAAATTATAAATGAACATCTCTCTAGCCCAGTTAAATAGAAGTGTGTGCGTGCACACACTTATGAAAACAAGCACATTTGTAGATTTTTCTTTTTTAAATTAAGGACAACATTTAGGGGTGATGTGTAAAATGGTGTATGACAGATGTCTTAACTCTCAGATTTTCTAGACCTGCTATAACCCACGTATTCATGTGTAAAAGGGAGTCTACATTAGTAGAAACTACACACCATAAGGTAAAAGAAGGTGTCAATTGTGAGCTAGCTATCACATTCTTACATCCTCCTGTTAAGTGCTTTTCTAGCCCTTTAAAATATGATCTACACCAATTTATAGTCCCTCAGGCTATGTTTACACTGCCTTGCAGTGCGGAGTACAGCAGTGTGAAAAGCAATATGCACCAAAATGCTGCAATGTAACTCCCCTGTGTGGACACTGTGGGCATGAACTACAGAGGTCTTTATCACTCAGAACACTTTGCAGAGAAGGGAGCTACCTCCCCTGTCTCTCTCTCTCTGGGTGATCAACAGTTTGTCTAGCCAATCATCTCTTTATCTCTCACTCCTGGTTCTATCAGGATTCACCCAATCACAGGAAGCATAAGTTACAAGTTGGCAAGTGTGTGAAAGTTTAATTGAATCGCAAGCCATCAGTCCAAGGTATCTAAATTCATGGAACATACACGCAGAGGAGCCAGAAAGTGGAAAGAACCTCAATTCAGACTCCTTTTAGACTCCTCTGAATTTGGTTCCGCACTTCACTTTTGGCCTGCACACTTTGACATTAGCAGTAATGGATGGAGCACAACAAATGAAGTTTTGAATTAAGCGTAATATTAATCAGTTAATTAGGCCAGATTCTGCAGCCCTTCCACATGCAAAGCTCCCAGGTTCAGATCCACAGAAGTATTTAGATGCCTAAAGCCCAAATTTAGGAGCTTATGCCTGAGGTGTATGTGAAGCACAAAACTGCCCATGGGCCCTATAGGTGCCTAAACTCATTTGGCACTTACATTACAAGTTCTCTCGGAGCCTAAGTTTCTACCTCTGGGCATGCACATTGCTGCCTCCCTCTAGGAGTCGGGACATTGAACTGCCACCTAAGTGCCAGAGCAATTCACAAACCAGGGTAGGATAGATGTTTGTCTGCCTATGTCACATGCAGGGCCCAATATGGTACACGTGCTTAGAGGCTGCCTACCAGATCAGATCCATTCTAAATCCAGCTGGAGGAAGACACAGTTCCTACCTTACAACTTTTAGTCCAGTAGTTAGAGCAGTCATCTGGGATGTGGGAGACCCAGATTCAATTCCCGCATCGGTGGGGGGGGGGAGGGAGATCCCTCTCCAATTCCCATCTCTCAGGAGAGTGCTCTGCCTCCTTCAGTCTCTGCTAATGAAGCTGTTCCAGTGGGGGACTGGATCCTGGTTCTCCCACTTCCCAGGGAGGTGCCCTAACTACTGGATTCCAGCATCATTTCTATTTCTCAATGATTGTTCCATTGTGGATAATTACTTATAACCACTGGGTCAGAGAGAGAGCGAGAGAAAGTGTGCCATTGTTGCCAAGAAGGCTAACAGCATATTGGGCTGCATTAGTAGGAGCATTGCCAGCAGATTGAGGGAAGTGATTATTCCCCTCCATTCAGCATCGGTGAGGCCACATCTGGAGTATTGTGTCCAGTTTTGGGTCCCCCACTACTGAAAGGATGTAGACAAATGGGAGAGAGTCCAGTGGAGGGGAACAAAAATAATTAGGGGGCTGGGGCACATGACTTATGAAGAGAACTGGGCTTATTTACTCTTCAGAAGAGAAGAGTGAGGGGGGATTTGATAGCAGCCTTCAACTACCTGAAGGGGGGTTCCAAAGAGGACGGAGCTTGGCTGTTCTCAGTGGTGGCAGATGACAGAACAAGGAGCAATGGTCTCAAGTTGCAGTCGGGGAGGTCTAGGTTGGATATTAGGAAACACTATTTCACTAGGAGGTGGTGAAGCACTAGAATGGGTTACCTAGAGAGGTGGTGGAATCTCCATCCTTACAGGTTTTTAAGGCCCAGCTTGACAAAGCCTTGGGGTTAGTCCGGCTTTGAGCACGGGGTTGGACTAGATGACCTTCTGAGGTCTCTTCCAACCCTAATCTTCTATGAAAAAGGAAAAGAGTGATGCTGTAGTCCATTGCGTAGGGCACCCATCTAGGAAGTAGGAGATGCAGGTTCCAGTCACCCTGCTCCAATCATTAATTATTTCTCCACTGTAGAATAGGAGAGATTGAGGGAGCCCCACATCAGACTATCCTGTATTTCAATGGTTGGAGCATTCTTCTGAGAAGTGGGAATTGAACCTGAGTATCCCATATCCCAAGCAAGTGCTCTAACCTCTGGGATAAAAGTTATAAAATGGACACCTCCTTCTCCCGCCATTTTATATAGAATAAGGCAGGAGCCAAACTCATTCCCCATAAGAAGCTATTTAGGCACTTACGCCACCTAACTCCAGTGGCAAGTTCCCATTTATGGGCCAAGCTGCAGCCCAGACTTAGGCACCTGTCACCGAGAGGGGTTGGACTTTGGCCATACCTGAGTTGTTGGCATGTCCCATTGGCTAGCTGCTTTTTGTGGATTGCATTCTAAGGTGCCTCTTTCTCCTCATTCATTGTATAGAGAGCCTAGGTGTCTACCTCACACTTGGTGGATCAGTGGTGTTCCTGTGATTTTTCTAGGCACCATATTGCATTGCAACCCTAGGTCTGTTTGTGGATCTGGACCTGGACCTGACTTCCATGTGTATCATGCACACATCAGGATTCCCAGATGAAACCTTAAATTGCCCATTATCATCAGAGGGAGTTCTCTTTTGTACATGGAAGTTCTAACACAATTAAAAGCCGGCAGCGGAGGGGAAAGGGAGAGGGAAATCCACTTATTTCTCCACACAGTCAGAGAACATCACTATGACAAATTCCTTTTTTTTTTTTTTTATTAAAGGTACTGCATTCTCAGGGCACACCTCTGTGTGCTGCATAGTTCATCATAGCGGATTAAGTTTATTTTTGTTTATTTATTGAGAGCTTTATAATATGTGCCTCCAGGCGTACTTATACAGTTTAAAACAATACACACAAAATAATATATTTAACTTAAGCAAATAGCAGCCCAACCATTAACATCTTTATCCTCCTCCACACAATCATACCCTCAGGCCATAACCTACACAGTGACCTAAAGGCCAACACATTCCGGGGAGAGCTGTGCAAAATTCAGAAGTTTCAGCCTATGGGAAAGTCCCCATTTCAATATTTGGTTTTGTCTCAAACCAGGGCAAAAAGTTGCAATTTTGAAAGTTTTTCTGAAATGTAAATTCCAAACTTTTTTTTTTTTTGACTCAGATGTCAAAATATTTCATTTTGACATTTTGATAGAAATGAAACCTTTTGACATTCCCAGAATTGAAGGAGTTAATTTTGATTTATTGAACATGCCCCAAAATGCTTCATTTTGAGGCAGTTGAATTTTAAATTGCATTTTTCCATAATGGAGCACTGACTTACAGGATCTGTACTTCAGGTCCCCATTTTCTCATCTGGGCCAGGATCCTTGTTTGGACTAAATCTTCCATAATGTGCCCTGAGTCATGTGCCTCCCATGCTGCACCATGCAACTCAGTCAGAGTTAAATACACATTGTTCAATACGCATTGCGCTGCAGGAGATGTAATCCTCCAGGAGCCTGGCTCACAAGAGAACTAACAACTTCCCTAAGGTAATTTGCTATTACAGAAAAATGCAAATTAAATGTTTTATTGAACTGATTCAAAATGAAACATTTCAGATCGGTTAAAAAAATGGAATATTCCAGTTTGGATCAAAGCAACGTGAAATGAGATATTTCATTTCAATTTTCATGATGGAATATCAAATTTTTAGTAAAAGTTTGTCCACAGGAAAAATTCATTTTATTTTTTTTAGAAACTGCACTTTCAGTTGAAAAATCATTTCAATGGAAAATGCCCAACTAGCTCTCTTTCAGGGTAAATTGAATCAACAAGGAAAGCAAGTTTCTGAGTTGAAGGCCTTCCAAACTATATCACTATATGTACCGTGATGGCTACACTTCAAAACTAGGGTCAATTCACACTGAAATGTAGCCATTGGGTTTTTACAAGTAATCCTCTTAGCCTTTACAATAGTATTCTCTCAACAAAGAAAACTAAAACTTAACTAGTTCAGGTTAAGCAGTTTTTCCACAATTATTACAAATAGAAATCTGTTTATAATATTTTTTCTTCTTATCCTTTTCCCTCTCCCCCCCCCCCCCAAAAAAAAAAACCCCACCACAAACACACTTTTTTGTTATAGGGTTTCAAGTTCACTCTCTAGCTGCCTGCTCTCAAAGGAAAACATCACATATACCAAAAAGGATTTAAAATGACTCTTCAGGGGCTCAGAAAACCTGAAATACAAAGGCTTCAAATGATGAAATGTGTAGAATGATTTGTGGTTGTGTTTGAAAGTTTTATTGAATGTTAACTACCAGAGTGATACTATAGCATTCAATCCAGATTTCAGTCCTCTCTTTTCACCATTTTCAAATGTCTTAGCTCTTTAAATATAGTTGTTTCTTTTGTTAGATGATTAGGGGTTCTAAGGCTGATAACAACAACTTGAAAAACTATAGGGCTTTATAAGATAAAGTGATCTATGTCTAATCCAAAGGCTGCAAGTGGATTTTTTTCCACTGTCCCCATATTTTAATGTCATAGTATGGAAGGCCTTCAGCTAAGGGATTTCATTTTCCTGATTCATCTGTAAATTTGGTAGCTTGTGCCTATTAATTAGTAGATTGCAAGAAGTTACGCAAAATATGGGGAACATGTTCACTGTTGTTGTTTTTCCAATGTGCTACTAAAATTACTACATGCACAGCACCCTTTGATTTTAGTGGGATCTGTGCATAACCACTTCCAAGTCAAAAATTTAGCCCTGTAGATGCACTGAGCATAGTGGAAGGCAAACTCTACCCTGAAAAAAAAAACAATAAATTCTTGTGCATGATATATTTACATAGAATTATTCATGGACAGACCATCAGCAGTAAATCCTGGCACACTTTTACAGTGAAATACTTTTATACAATTGGGCAATTTGAAACCTTAGTGTCCAAAGTTAGGCTACTAAATCTATATTTAGGCACCTAAATAAAAATGTGCCCTATTTATCAGAGCATCTCTTCTGTAATTCCCACTAATTGATTTGATCTCGATGGTCAGCACCTCTGGAAATCGGGATTTACTAAGTTTATTTACTAACTTTAGACACTCCGGTTTGAAAATTTTTGCCATTGGTTATTACGTGACTTTGACTTGCTTAGCATGATCTTGGATATTCTTCATTAATCAACACTTTGTGTATCTAGAGTAGCAGTTGCATGCCTAATTGCATATATAACATTAACATTAACTACGGGTATTACCATTTTACATCTCTAAATCTAAAGATTATGGTTTTCTCTCTAAATCTAAAAGTTCTTTCAATATGCATGTGCATGTCAGAGGATAACTAGCCTTATTTGGGCCTCATTAACTCATTCTTTAACTCTCTGCTTCAATATTCCCTTTTTGAACTTCTAGGACATTCAAAGTGGCCATGTAAATCATCCTAAGTGTAACTAACTTACTTATTTTCTCTTTTTCCCCAGCTTTCTCTAAACTAATGATTCATTTGTACATCTATTGGTCCCAACTATGTCTGTACAGTGGTAATATGAAAGAAACAATCACTGTCTTTGAAAGATGACTAGTGCTCCAGCATTTCAGATAAATGAAAACAATTTAATCTTCAAAGTTAAGATTTCCAAACACTGTAAACCTATTTTTTTTTAAACCTGTGTTTTATCACTGTTAATGCAGCATGCATAGAATCACAGAATCATAGATTAGAGTTGGAAGAGACTTCAGGAGGTCATCTAGTCCAACCCCCTGCTCAAAGCTGGACTAACCCCAACTAAATCATCCCAGCCAGGGCTTTGTCAAGCTGGGCCTTAAAAACCTGTAAGGATGGAGAGTCCACCACCTCTCTAAGTAACCCATTCTAGTGCTTCACCACCCTCCTAGTGAAATAGTGTTTCCTAATATCCAACCTAGACCTCCTCACTACAACTTGAGACCATTGCTCCTTGTTCTGTCATCTGCCACCACTGAGAACAGCCAAGCTCCATCCTCTTTGGAACCCCGCTTCAGGTAGTTGTAGGCGGCTATCAAATCCCCCCTCACTCTTCTCTTCTGCAAACTAAACAAACCCAGTTCCCTCAACCTCTCCTCATAAGTCAGGTGCTCTAGCCCCCTGATCGTTTTTGTTGCCCTCTGCTGGACACTCTCCAATTTGTCCACATCCTTTCTGTAGTGGGGGGGACCAAAACTGGATGCAATACTCCAGATATGGCCTCCCAAGTGCCGAATAGAGGAGAACAATCACTTCCCTCGATCTGCTGGCAATGCTCCCACTAATGCAGCCCAATATGCCATTAGCCTTCTTGGCAACAAGGGCACCCTGCTGACTCATATCCAGCTTCTCATCCACTGTAATCCCCAGGTTCCTTTCTTCAGAACGGCTGCTTAGCCAGTTGGTCCCCAGCTTGTAGCAGTGCATGGGATTCTTCCGTCCTATGTGCTCTTGAACGTCATCAGATTTCTTTTGACCCAATTCTCCAATTTGTCTGGGTCACTCTGGACCCTATCCCTATCTTCCAGCGTATCTACCTCTCCCCCCAAATGAGTGTCATCCGCAAATTTGCTGAGGGTGCAATCCATCCCATCATCCAGATCATTAATAAAGATGTTGAACAAAACCAGTCCCAGGACTGACCCCAGGGATACTCTGCTTGCCAATTAGACATCAAGCCATTGATCACTACCTGTTGAGCCCAACAATCTAGCCAGCTTTCTATCCACCTTATAGTCCATTCAAGCAATCCATACTTTTTTAATTTGCTGGCAAGAATACTGTGGGAGACCGTATCAAAAGCTTTGCGAAAGGCAAGATATATCATGTCCATTGCTTTCCCCATATGCACAGAGCCAGTTATCTCATCATAGAAGGCATGACTTGCCCTTGGTGAATCCATGTTGACTGTTCCTGATCACCTTCCTCTTCTCCAAGTGCTTCAAAATGGTTTCCTGGAGGATCTGCTCCATGATTTTTCCAGGGACTGAGGTGAGGCTGACCAGTCTTAAGTTACCTGGGTTCTCCTTCTTCCCTTTTTTAAAGATGGGCACGATATTTGCCTTTTTCCAAACGTCCGTAACCTCCCCCGATCACCATGCATTTTCAAAGATAATGGCCAATGGCTCTGCAATCGCATCAGCCAATTCCCTCAACACCCTTAGCTGCATTAGATCTGGACCCATGGACTTGTGCATATCCAGCTTTTCTAAATAGTCCTTAACCTGGTCTTTCACCACTGAGGGTTGCTCACCTCCGCCCCATACTGTGTTGCCCAGGACAGCAGTGTGGGAGCTGACCTTGTCAGTGAAGACGAGGCAAAAAAAGCATTGAGTACTACAGTTTTTTGCACATCATCTGTCACTAGGTTGCTTCCCCCATTCATTAAGGGTCTCACACTTTCCCTGACCTTCTTCTTGTTGCTAACATACCTGCAGAAACCCTTCTCATTACCCTTCACATCCCTTGCTAGCTGCAACTCCAGTTGTGTTTTGGTCTTCCTGATTACACCCCTGCATGCTTGAGAAATATTTTTATACTCCTCCCTAGTTATCTGTCCAAGTTTCCACTTCTTGAAAGCTTCCTTTTTATGTTTAAGCTCACCGAAGATTTCACTGTTAAGTCAAGCTGGTCACTTGCCATAATTGCTATTCTTTCTGCACATCAGGATGGTTTGTTCCTGTGCCCGCTATAAGGCTTCTTTAAAATACAGCCAGCTTTCCTGGTCTCCTTTCCCCTTTATATTAGCCTCCCAGGGGATCCTGGCCATCAGTTCCCTAAGGGAGTCAAAGTCTGCTTTTCTGAAGTCCAGGGTCCGTATTTTGCTACTCTCCTTTCTTTCTTTTGTGAGGATCCTGAACTCAACCATCTCATGGTCACTGCTGCCCAGGTTGACCCCCACCTCTACTTCCCCTACCAGTTCTTCCCTGTTTGTAAGCAGCAGGTCAAGAGGAGAACGGTCCCTGGTTGGTTCCTCCAGCATTTGTACCAGGAAGTTGTCCCCAACACTCTCCAAAAACTTCCTGGATTGTCTGTGCACTGTTGTATTGCTCTCCCAGCAGATGTCAGGGTGACTGAAGTCCCCCATGGGAACCAGGGCATGTGTTCTGGAAACTTCAGTTAATTGTCCGAAGAAAGCCTCGCCTACCTCATCATCCTGGTCCTGTGGTCTATAGCACATGCCCACCACGACATCACCCTTGTTGCTCTCGCTTCTAATCTTAACCAAAAGACTTTCAACAGGCTATTTTCTGTGTTTTATCACTGTTAATGCAGCGTACATACTAGACACTTTGAAACATTTACTAAGATCTTCAGTTCCAAGACAAATTTTCCCAACTGCATGTGCAGAAATATTCTTGATGTGCATAATTGCATGCACAAATTATGCAAGTTTGGAAATCCAGCCAAAATACAATCAATCTTCATGTTCCACTCTTAAACATATTTCATCACAGTTCACATTTGTCTGTGGTATCCTTAAGAGTACACCATTTGAAATGTCTTCAAATGAATTTCAAATGTATTTCAAAAAGCACAAGCACTATGCTTCTTTTCCAGAATGAGTGACCTTGACAAATCTGTGTAAAGCATGTTTGCCTTTCAAATCACAAAGTTCTAACATGGGGAAATTAAGATAACTACATCTTTGTGAGTACAATCCTGCTGGCAAAACTCCTATCAGCTTTAAGGGACAGAGGACTTCAACTGGATCGTCACATGAGAGAAACCAGAAGGATTTGGCCCTCCATGATACAGTAACAGGTTCTTAAAAAACGTACTATAACTACATCTTAATTTCAAACTTAACAGCAGAGTGGCTGTGCAATAAATGTATTCTAGAGGGATTTATTCAGTGATTAAATCTTTACCATTTTATCTTTGCTAGTAGACAATGTCACTGCAGCATACTTTATACTATCAGAGAGAATATTGTGGTAATATTAATTACTTGCCAAAGCATTTGTAAAGACATTATTAGAAAACACTGCAATTGATTAAACAAATAATTATGTAATGAATACAAAATTATTATCTGCAATAAACAAACTGTACGTCTACAGATCCATGATACTGCTAAGAAGTCTTGACATGTCAAGGTTTGGCTGGAAAACAGGTACAGTATACACTAATATGGAAAAAGAAGCATTATTTATCCATTTCCTGCCCATTCTTATCCCTAATTTTCTCTTCATTTTCTGGATTTGATAGAAGCTAGAGTCAGGGAAGGTACTTGACAAAGCACATAGTGACAAGCCTTGATTTCCTAAATCATACTTCAGTAAGCACATGCTCTTGCAGAACTGGCATATGCTCCTCCTGTGGCACCGGTCACAGCTTTCCAAGTAAATGTTTGGCCCCAGAAATTGGCCCAGTATTTTTAATCATTGATATTTAGTTACTGGACAACTATTCTATAGATAGGTATAAACATACCTAGTTACACTCTGTCCTAGTAAATGGAATATCCTTTTCTTAAAAGAGATTTAAAGATTTAAGCCCCAGCCCTCCATTGTGCAGCAAGGAGCTGGACTCCTAAACAGAGTGAGCCCCATTAAAATCAACTGGGCTCTACAGTGGTGCTGCAGTCTGTGTACTACATGATGCGGAGGCTTTACATAACAGAAACTGAGTTCCAGTTTTGCATAGACAACACCTCTTTACTTCAGTGGGAGTAGAGGTCAGAAAGTTTTGTTTTGATTTTTTTTACCCTGACTTTTCATATTTTAAAAAACAAACAAACTGAATATCCCCAAACTGAAAAATGTTCTGCTTTCATCCAAAACATTTTGGCTGAAAACTGAAAATGTTGCCTCCTGGGGATTGTAATTCAGCTGTTTCATACCCCATTCCCTTCTATGGGCTAGATTAGCTGGATGAAATACCCCTCCCATGATGCATTGCAGTTGCTCAGCAAATAGGGAGACCACAGTGCATCATGAGAGAGGTAGGACGGCCAGGGAAACCAGCCCATAGAAGAGAATAGGGGCATGAAATACTCAAACTACAGCTGCCATGAGATACAATGGCAGCATTTCTGAAACCAATTTTTTTGGTTTTTCACTGTAAAACAACTCCAGGTCTTGTGACAAAAAGTCAAAAATGTTGGTGTAAAGCAGACAAGTTTTCACAAAAATATTGTTGTGTCAAAAAACAATTTTCCACTGAAAAACAATTTTGAAAAAAAAAATTGACTGGCCCTTAATGGGAGACTTATCTATGTATTTAGACAATCTTAACTATGGCCTCAAACCATGCAAAGATTTCAGGATCAAGACATACATATGTATCCTACCTAATTTTTAGTTCATAATATTTAGGGCTGTCAAGCAATTAAAAAAATTAATCATGATTAATCATGCTGTTAAACTAGAATACCATTTATTTCAATATTTTTTGATGTTTTCTACATTTTCAAATATACTGATTTAAATTACAACAGAATACTAAATGTACAGTGCTCACTTTATTTTCGATTACAAATATTTGCACTGTAAAAATGATAATAGTATTTTTCAGTTCCCCCATTACAAGTACTGTAGTGCAATGTCTTTTTCATGAAAGTTCAACTTACAAATGTAGAATTATGTATAAAAATAACTGCATTCAAAAACAAAACAATGTAAAACTGTAGAGCCTACATGTCCACTCAGTTCTACTTCTTGTTCAGCCAATCGCTCAAACAAACAAGTGTGTTCACATTTGCCAGAGATAATGCTGCCCACTTCTTATTTACAATGTCACCTGAAAGTCAGAATAGGCATTCATATGGGACTGTTTTAGCCGGTGTCGCAAGTTATTTATGTGCCAGATGCACTAAAGATTCGTATGTCCCTTCATGCTTCAACCACCATTCCAGAAGACATGCGTTCATGCTGATGACAGGTTCTGCTCGATAACAATCCAAAACAGTGTGGACTGACTCATGTTCATTTTCATCCTCTGAGTCAGATGCCACCAGCAGATGGTTGATTTTCTTTTTCGGTGGTTTGGGTTCTGTAGTTTCCACATCAGCGTGTTGTTCTTTTAAGAGTTCTGAAAGCATGAAACCTCATCCCTCTCAGATTTAGGAAGACACTTCAGATTCTTAAACCTTGGGTCAAGTGCTGTAGCTATCTTTAGAAATTTCACATTAGTAACTTCTTTGCATTTTGTCAAATCTGCAGTGAAAGTGTTCTTAAAACGAACATGTACTGGGACATCATCTGAGATTGTTATAACATGAAATATATGACAGAATGTGGGTCAAACAGAGCAGAAGACATACAATTCTCCCCCAAGGAGTTCAGTCACAAATTTAATTAACACATTATTTTTCTAACGAGCGTCATCAGCATGGAAGCATGTCCTCTGGAATGGTGGCTGAAGCATGAAGGGGGATATGAATGTTTAGCATATCTGGCACATAAATACCTTGCAATGCCACCTACAAAAGTGCCATGCGAACACCTGTTCTCACTTTCAGGTGACATTGTAAATAAGAAGCGGACAGCATTATCTCCCATAAATGTAAACAAATATGTTTCTCTTAGTGATTGGCTAAACAAGAAGTAGGACTGAATGGACTTGTAGGCTCTAGAGTTTTACATTTCTTTTGAGTGCATTAAGTAACAAAATGTCTATGTTTGTAAGTTGCGCTTTCATGATAAAGAGAATGCACTACAGTACTTGTATGAGGTGAATTGAAAAATACTATTTCTTTTATCATTTTTATGGTGCAAATATTTGTAATAAAAATAATAATATAAAGTGAGCACTGTACACTTTGTGTTCTATATTGTAATTGAAATGAATATATTTGAAAATGTAAAAAACATCCAAAATATTTAATAAGTTTAAATTGGTAGTCTATTGTTTATTAGTGCGATTAAAGCTGTGATTAATTGCAATTAATTTTTTTAATCACGATTAATTTTTTTAGTTAATTGCATGAGTTAACAGCAATTAATCGACAGCTGTAATAATATATTTGTGTTCTAAAAACGTTTGTGTCAATCAGTACGGACTCCGTATACAAGAAGTATTAGTAAAAATAGTTACATCTATTTTAAGACGTATCATCCAAGTGTCAACAAATTCTATCTTTATATCTTTACCTGCTATGTCTGCTGAGCATGCTTTTGTTCTCTCCACTATTCTTTGATTAAAGCCTCAATCCTGCAAGTTACAACACGGAAGCAGGCATCCATGCACACGACCAGCCATACTGAAGTCAAAGAAGTTTTTCACAAGTGCACTATCTTGTAGGATAGGCATGTAACACAGTTAAATGCATCACCAGCCTGCTCCAACTTGCTTTGCTTCTTTACTATTTTTGAAAGAACTGTATTTGTTGTTCACAGTGAAAAAAACATATAATATTTTAAGGTCCTCCAGAATTGCTAAATTGTTTATTGGTCTCCAAATTATACTGAGTTTGTTGTTGTATTTCCTTGATATGTTCCTTTAAAAATATATTTTTAAAAAGTTTCAAAACTAACATAACACACAACATATCCTAAAATATTAGGATATTCAATATGAGCTAGAGGAAAAAAGAACTTTGCTTGCTTTTAGTGTTCTGTTCCTGTTGTAATTGTTTGAGGCATTACAGTAGTACCTATTATTAATAAGTAATACTTGGTACTTCATCTTCTGACTGAGAATCAGAAAGGACTGTACAAGTAATAATTTAGGATGGGATTTTCAGGAACACCTAAGGGAGTTAGGCACCAATTTGCCATTGAAATTACTTTAACTCCTTTAGGCCACATTAAAAATCCCACTCTTAATTCACAAATGCGGTTGCGCTATTAATTTGTTTTGATTATTAGTGTTGCTTTTAGGTTTTCACTTCATGAATTGAGCAAATGTTACCAAACTCTAAAATACATCCGTTATTTTCTGGGTTCAGTATAAGCAAACACTGCAGTATTTAAAAGCAAAAGACCGTTGGTAAATGAAGACTTAATAGCTCCTAATGCACCAATGGCCCAGCTTTTGCAAGCTGATGGTGAATGCTCATGGAGTTCAAAAATCAAAATGGCAGCCCTTGCAACAGTGACTCCACTGAATAAGTAAATTGCACTCTTTATAGCTTGGTGATGAGTAAGTATGACAATAAAATGTTAACAAGAATTTACCAATGGGAAAAATGTCAACACATGATAACAGATGTGGACATGGAACAGTGACACACAGGCACCATAATATAGTTAATGTAGAGGCTGCAACTTTATTTAATAGCCAAGACCTACATGGGGTAACAACTCGAAACTACCAGTAAGGTTGTGCTAATGCAGATCTAAACTGGTACAAATGACCAATGACCTCTACACTCTCAGCCACTCAAAGGAACCTTGACTGAATGCTTCAGTCCAGACCCACTCCCTGATAGACCCTCCTCTTTCCCAGAAGAATGAGTCCAAAGGCAATACTTCCATTTACTTTAATGGGAGGAGACCTGAAATCAATGGGAGCTGAAGTTGCAGAGCACCTTCACATGACAAAGCCAAGTGTGGGATGCAATATTTGACACTGACCTGAAATGAGGTATGTTGTAATAATTGAGCCTAAACATTTACTATAATTATAAATGCAACTGTAAAAGGTACAAAAAAGTTCACAAAATCTCACAATATCCCATAACAAATATTGTTTTAATTAAATATGAAAAAGACAAACTGAATTAGTCTAAACAAAAAGATCTGTTCAAAACCTGTGTTAAAATCAACATGGTAGAAACAAAAAATATATAACCAAGAATTAATAAACCAAAATGGGTGTGTCAAATATTAAGCCTAATTGGTGGACAAAATAATGAGGGGATGGACTTCATCCATCCATCACTTCCTTTTTGGATCATTAAAACAAAAACAAACAACTTGCGGAGGAGGAATAGAAAAGAACAGATGGAAGCTACTGGATTGAGCTTCACCATAATGGCTGCTACCCCATTGTTTCCTGGGACCCCAGGCCTTCATCATCCTAAGCCTAAGAAATGTCCTGACCATACAGAGACAAAAAACAAAACAAAAAGGGAATCTAGAGGACATCACTACCCCGGCCAGCTCCAGCTGAATTCCAACCACCACCTGAAATGGCATTGGGCTTTAACAACAGCTCCAGGACATTTCAGGTAGCTTCTTGTCTTTTACCCAAAAGGACAGTTTTGAATTTTAACAGCAGCAGAAAGAAAAGCAGTTCCCATTTATCTCAACAAACTTCTTTTTTAAACCAAAACTATAGTTATTACCCTCTAAGACACTGTTAGAAGAAAAAAACCTTTGTTTAAAACATTCTTCTGCTAAAGAAAGGGGAACAAAAAATGTTAAAATAAAAGGCTTACTTAATACTTTATATTTCATATGCACCAACTTTTTTGTCTTTTCTGTGTCTTTAGTAAAAAGTTAAAAGGATTTTTAATGGTGTGCTTGCCCTAGTACTGAGCAAGATAAAGTCTCTGTATACCAAACCCCAGACCTTGTTTAACACTGTTTAATGCTAGACAGTGACTGGGTTAAGTTAACACCTTTAGCCCATTTATTCCATCTAAATTAATACAACTGGGACACAAAAAATTATTCAAGCAGGAAAGTTAAAATGCTGGGGGATTTCTTCCATTAGTGCAAATAGCCCTATCTACAACATCAGTTTAATGATTCTTTCATTTCTGATGTAAATAATTTCCAGCAACTAAGTCAGGGGGCACCAAATTTGAGTGCAAAAAAGATAAATGTGGGATTAAATGAGGTCTCTCAAGTGAAGTACAATTTACAGGTATGGATGTTATTAAGGCCCAAATGTTGCCATCAGATACATAGATTTCCATTTACTCCAAATGACAATAAGGTTTAAACAGGCTTTTTCAGCCTTAAAATGCCCAGGCCCCCAAAAAGGAATTTAAACATTGCTTTCATTTTACTTCATAGTCATTGGACTATTGCTCTTTAAACGGGCTTTGTTTTTAAAAAATATTTTAGGGGATACATCAACTCTCCCCCTTTCCAATTACTTTTTTAAAATTTCTTCTTCCCAGTTTCAATTTGGCCCCTACCACCACAACTAAAAGCTCTTAGCTGGAACTAAAAGTGCTTCTGAAAGACCTGAAACATTTTGGAGTTATATTCTACCTGCTTTTCAAGGCTACACAATCCATTTGCATGCTCCATATTTTCCATCTTAATTTGCATCATGTCATGTTTATGCCGCCTCAGATGATGTAGCAATAAAGTTATATTGTGTGACACTAACGCTAAGTAAATAAAAAAGCACTTTTCCTTTGTCTTATTCAGTACCTGTGCTACAGATGTATGTAATGGCCAAAACCAAATAACTTTGAGGCAGCCTGGTATATTTCTCAGTGTCTCTTTTTCAAAATTCCATTGTGTTGTTCAAATGTCTGACACACCCATTAAACAGAATGTAATTAACAAAGGTAAAAAATATAAATATTGTTTCTTTTTATTTGTTGTTTCATATTGGCATTGGTGTAAGTGGTGCTTGTACATATAAAATAATAAAGTAATTAATTGAGTGAATGATAATATAGGAACACCAATGATCCCAAAGCATTCTACACACTTTACTAACTATTCTGTATTTATAAACATCACCACTTGTCACTGAAATGCAACTTAGGTGGAGAGCAACTGCAGTTTATAGTTCAGCACAAAAATTGAATTCTATACCAATTGAAAAAATAGGGAGGATTTTTAGGAAGGCAAAAAAATGGTTACTCAGTTGGAATTTAGAAAGACATGGTGCGGGAGGTAATATCTTTTATTGGACCAACGTCTGTTAAAAAGAACAGGAGTACTTGTGGCACCTGAGCCACACAGAGCTCTTCTTTAGGTCTGGGAAAGGAACTCCCAGCATTGCAACAAAATGCAAGATGGAACAGATTGTTTAGCGTAAGTAGTAAGCACAAATTGTAAGAGACCATTCAAGGTAGAGTAGCCTGCTAACGCTTCTGTAGTCCCAAGGGGAAGAAGCAGCGTTAGTGAGTTACAGATTGTTGTAATAAGCCATAAATCCAGTGTCTCTGTCCAGTCCATGATTTTTAGAGTCTAGCAGAGTAATGAATTTAAGCTCCCAGGTTTGTCTTTTGAAACCAGGTTTGTCTTTTGAAACCAGGTTTCCTTTGAGGATGAGGACTGAGATGTCAGATACAGAGGGATCGCTTTCTGGAAAGTGTTCACCCACAGGTGATAGGGTGATTTAGTCTTTTATTATTTTCCTATATAAGTTCATTTGAGAGTGTAGTGATTGTCTGGTTTCACCCACATAGTTGTTATTGGAGCATTTAGTGCACTGGATGAGGTATACCACATGTTGTGTAGGACCCATGGATCTTGAAGGGTGTGTTGTGGGGGTGCTGATCATTGTATCAGTAGAGATAAGTCTGGGAGTTCTGCATTTGTTGTTCTGGCAGGGTCTGGTGCTGCTTTGAGTTGGTGTGTCCTAGTCTGTGCATAGCTTGCGTCTGATGATGAGCTTGGAGAAGTTGAGGGATTCTTTGAAGGCCAGAAGTGGGGGTTCAGGAAAGATTTCTTTCAGAATGGGGTCCCCATAGGGTACGGATTGTAGATGTGTGATGATCCAATGTGGGGTGGCAGGTGACAACAAGGGGTGTGTGGACAAAGGGGGGGGGGGGTATTTCTGTATTGAAGCAGGTTCTCTTGGGGTATTTGGGTGGTCTGTTCCATGATGAACTTAGTCAGTTCACTGAGCCCAATATCTTTATTCAATGTAGAAGTTTCAGGGGATCTTTAATGCTCTTGTGTGCCTAGGACTACAGTTCACATGGTATATCAAATATGTGCTTCTAACAACACTATTCTGTTTAGTCCAGTTCTAGGACATTGATTCAGTATTAACTCACAAAAAGGGCTTTGTAGTAGTATTTGCTGTGCTATTGCCAAATCACCATCCCTTATTAGTGTCTTGGATTTATCTTAATGGTCTCCCCCAGCCAATCATAGATAAGTCTTATTCCTTTATGAGGCCACAGCCCAAAATGGCATAACTGTTTAAGAAACAAAATTTTAAACTTCTCAAGATAATAGATTTTTTAAAAGTATCCTTACAAGTAACTTCAGATTCAGGAATTAGTAAAAAGAAGAACAGGAGTACTTGTGGCACCTTAGAGACTAACAAATTTATTAGACCATAAGCTTTCGTGGACTACAGCTTATGCTCTAATAAATTTGTTAGTCTCTAAGGTGCCACAAGTACTCCTGTTCTTCTTTTTGCAGATACAGACTAACACGGCTGCTACTCTGAAACCTGTCAGGAGTTAGTTAGGCGCTGGATTGTAATAACAGGTGGAATCTTTCTTCATTGCGTCTCACAAATTGAGCAGAACACTTCAAGGAAAGTGCTTCTCAAGTACTTTATTAGTGGTGCACTAGTAAGAATCTTTTAAAAGGCATTTTTGAGGTACCTGCTCTTCAGGTATGCAATACAAACTGATTCCATACCCATAAGAGGAAGCATTAATACACACCAAGCTCTGAATCACTCCCCAACACTTACTGTTATATCCTTTCAACACCATCTATCAATGTAAATTTCTCAGAATAAAATAGCTTTCTGTCCATGTTAAACCCTGGAAAATCATTATGTCCAGATGGCTTTACAGATCTCCAGTCTAGAGAGTAACTGTGAAGAGATTCTGCAAGTAATGTTAAGATTTGGCCAAGGAGGTACCTATTCTATCCAGCCACTTACTGAGAATGGAAGTTTCAGGGTTGTTTCTGGTCATATAATTTTTTAAAAATTTTTACAGATAGGACTTTTTCATGAATAGAAAGGATGAAAGGGATAGGGGTAGTGAATCAAAATGTGGAAAGAAAAATAAAGCATCTTTATCAATGAATAAATAAGTGTATTTTCACCACAGTTTAACAAGATAGAGGTTTACAAAACTATTTAAATGAGAGAGAGAGAGAGAGAGAGAGTCATCTGTAAAGTAAAATGTTCTATATTCCTCAAAGTGGCTATTTAGTTCAAGCAAGAAATTGAATTTTTTTTCATCTTCTTTAATGTGAAATTGTTTCAGTTGTACGTTACAGTGCTCTGGTGTCTTCCAAATCTCTATTCCTTTCCCCATTAATCTCTTTTCATTTGTGTTTCCTTTATTATTTAGCTCTGATATAAGATGTGTTGCGTGGTTAACACCTACCTTCTGAAAGGATTTACAAAAATTACCATATGTCTGAAACACAAGAAAGGGATTTGGGACAAGCAGAACTGTTTTGGGAAGAACTTGGACTTTCATGGGAAGAAGTCATTTTATTTATTTATTAAGGCCTTAATTCTCTCCTTGGATGTTCACTGAGTTTTACTGCTTTCAATGAGACTCTCTCGCATAACAACCAAAATCAGAATTTGATCCAATTTTTAAAAAAGATGAAAGAAAGAAAAACATAAGATCATTTTAAAAGCCCACAAAACTTTGGAGTCTGTTCATAAACGTGGCTGAAAAATTTGAAATGTACAGCCACTACGTGGATGCTTAAGACATGTGAACTGCAGTAAGAAAGTAACTGGTAAAGATAAAACAAATAGATACAGAATGTTTAAGTTAATATTTACATAGAAACATAAGAATAACGAGGAGTATTTCAGATGAAACCCCTACATTTGCAATCCTACATAAAAGTATTTAGTAGCACGGAATCAGTTAACAGAAGATAGATAAGTATCCTCATATCTCACACATCCTTTCAAATAAGTATCACAGGGATACTGTCTTTGGGATGAAGACTGTGGTTGACAGCTTTGCTTCTGCAGCACAATGGAACTTTCTACAATAAGGGTAAAGTTTGTTTGTGCAGAAGACAGAGCTTCCTTGGGGACAGCCCCAGACTGTGGAATGAACGCCCACATAAACTGAAGACCATCTCCACCTTCTGCTCTAAGTGCAGCGTACATTTCTTTGACCTTGCCTTCTCTAAAATATGTAGCAGTACAAGTATATTATAAAAGAAATCCAAAACAAAAAACACTTCACTGTACATACTTCTTGCCCTGGAGAGAGGATGAGAGAACAAACACATGACAAATGTTAGTCATGTTGCTTAATGCACCACTGGAAGATGCTTGGATACTGCAGTGATGAGTGAGGTATAAGAACTTAGACGAGAATAGTGTACATTTCACAAATAACCTTAACTGTGACTCCATTTCACCCAATCAGCTGCCATCTACAGACTTGAAAACTTTTTATCAGAGCTAGTCAGGAAATTTTCTAAATGTGTTTTCATGAAAATACTAATTCATCAAAATAGAAACGGTCAGTAAAGGATGGTTTCAACAAGTTTCCTATTTTGAAACAAAAATGAAAAATATTTAGAAGTTGTTCAAAGAGCCCATTTTGACATTTTTCAAAATAAAAATGTTCTGGGCTTTGGGTCAAAATGACTTTTAGAAATTTAAGTTGTTAAAAAAATGTAAAACTCAAAATCAAAACAAAATGTTTTGATTGACCAGATCTCCCTGCTATACTCACTTGATTTTTGATTTGAGAATTTTTTTGATTTTTCATCCTGATTTGGGATGGGAAATTTTAATCAAAATCTCAAATATCCCCTGGGGGCAGGAAAACTATTTCCCACCCAACTCTGCTTCTTACACCCAGCTGCCATCGTTCGTGTACATTTTGAATACTGGCTACAATCACCACAAGCCATCTCACGTTCCTCTTATAGACCATCTTCCAGGTTATCTGCCTCTTATTGTCCAAGATAACTTAAAGATTCATAGATTTTAAGGCTGGATAGGTCCATTATGATAATCTGGTCTGACCTACATAACACAGGCCAGTGAATGTAATCCAGTAATTTGTGTATCAAGTTCATAACTTCCGTTTGAGCTATGGCATATTGTTCAGAAAGACATCACATCCTGATTTAAAGATTTCAATTGTTACCTAGATTGGATCAGAAACACGTCTCTTTCCTATCCGATTGTTCCCCTATACTGAAGGGAGCAGATCTCACTGAAGGCACAATCTGAAGACAAGGAGCTTAAGCACAGGTGTAAACGAAAGTGGAATTTGACCTGGAAAATATGTATTAAATAAAGGTAATTCTGTGAGAGATGGAAAGAGTCCACCTGGACTTGCAGGAACTCATTACAGGTTCCCATTTCTTTTTTCCCTTTGTTACTGTGGTCCGTTCTTCCATTATTCTGAGAATGCATCCCTGTTTTATTATACTTTTAGGAATAAGTTATAGTTTCCCTCAGGCTATGTCTAATGGTCTTGCAGTTCAGACAAGGGTGTAAACTGCAGCACGCACTAGCTTACTGCACTGTAACTTCCCTACGTGGACACTGCTGGCACGAACTAAAGGTACCTAGTTCACGTTAAGGTAATCTTCCTTAAACAGAACTACGTTAACGCAAACCAGATACCTTTTACTTTGTGTCCACAGTCTCCACCAGGGGGAATTACAGCACATCATGCTAGCGCATACTGCAGTTGACAGTCCCATAGTCCGAACTGCAGGGCAGTGTAGACAAGCACTAAGCTAACCAATCACCTCCTAAAGTAAAACATAGCTAATTCTTTTCACCATTCTATCATATGAATGACTGAAAAAGTGTTATGTTAATATATGTATAAGATAAGCTAAATACTCCAACAATAAATCTTTTTGAAGCAATAGATTTTTTTTCATTTTCTAGTAACATTTGAATCTTGCACAAAAATAAAAATGAAGTCCAAGTAAGATATTTTCTGAAGATCAATATTAGTTATAGAAGTAAAAATGATATGCTTGAGGTGGTAAAACTTGTTCAGATTCTAGGGAAAAATTCTAGTAAAACAATAAATTACTATAGTTTTATCATTTGGTATAGATATTAGAAGTATTTTTTTCTGCAAGTGATAAGTGCAACTACAGCAGCATCCATTTCAAAGAAATTACACTACTGATTCAGCTGTGATGGCTATGTGGGAATGACAGAGTAGTGCTATTGCTGCAATTTACCTTTTTAACTAATAGTTCATTATTTTCTATATGGATCCTTTTAAAATCTCACATATGCTTTTAAGATATCATTTACCATTTAAATACTTACCACTTATACTTCACTCTCCAGGCTCTTCAGTCTTTAAATACATTATTAATTTTTGTGTACATACGTGAGTGGGCACAAAGATCCTGTTTCTTACCAGATCTTCTATCAATCATGACAGATAAGTAGCATTCAATAAACCATCAAGGCCGGAGTTTTGATAAATGCAATATCAGAGGAATGACCACACTGGATCAAACCAAACAGGATCTAGTTCAGTGTCCTGCATCCAGCAGTGGCCAATAGTCCCAGGTGCTTCAAAGGAAATGTGCAACACAGTGGTAGATGTGGGATAATCTGTTCCCCACATTAGTTTTCATCCTGATTTTAATAATTAGAAGTTGGCTTAACCCCTAAAGCATGAGGTTTAATATCCCTTCCAAAATTTGTTAGCATTAAGTATAATAATTCTGGAGTTTTTGCTAAGTTCTTGGCCTCAATGACTTCCAGTGGCAATGAGTTCCGTAGTCTAATTATGCATTATGTGAACAAACGTTTCCTTTTTTTTAGTTTTGAATTTGTCAACTTTTAATTTCAATGAATTATCCCATGCTGTGAAAATGTCATCCAGGCATCACGTCTCTGCTTAGACAATTGGTAAAAATGATACATTGCCTTGAGGGTGCTGGTTTAGAGTCATCCTACTATGACAATTTCCTCAGGGACCTCATTGGGTTGGGAAACAGAGAAAGTAATCACTCTTTTCTAGGCTTTTCAATGCTGATTACTAAGTCTTATTAAAACCTGGAAGGATACAATCTCCTCTAGGTCATTAGTGTGTGGGCTTGATCCAGAGAGGAGCCTCCTTTTCTACAGAGTATTCATCCTCCTCCTCTGGGTTTGAAACACCTTAATGCCACATGACAACTATCAAGGAAGTCATGAACAGGTGTCAGAGGGTCACTACCACCATAAGTGCCAACTCCATGGGTGCTTCGGGGCTGGAGCACCCACGGGGAAAATTTATCGGGTGCTCTGCAGCCAAGCTCCCCCCTCCTTGCCTCCTCCCTCCACCCCCAAGCGCGCTGCATCCCCGCTCCTTCCCCTCCCTCCTAATGCTTCCTGCCCTCCTCACCCCCACTGTCTAACAGCTGTTTGGCAGTGCTTAGGACTTTCCGGGGGATGGGGAGGAGCAGGGACATGGTGCGCTCAGAGGAGGAGGGGGAGAAGAGGCAAGGACTTGGGGGAAGAGGGTTGAATGGGGGCAGGGCGAGGGGAGGACAGGGGCGGGAAGAGGCAGGGCAGGGGTGGAGCCAGGGGCAGGGGTGGTGGGGTCAAGCACCCACCAGGCAGAGGGGAAATTGGCACCTATGACTACCACCCTGTCCTTCCCATATTGCTAAATAGTAGGCTGTGTCCCATTTAGATGGGAAGGAATGGAAAACTACATTGTGAACTACAGGGCTAGGAAATGAAAGAGACATCCCTTATATGTTAACTCCCATAACAAAAGTAGCTACACAATTTCTCAAGACATAAGATGAGGTGAAGCTGGGTGATGGGAATGAGAACCTACACGCATCTTTAAGTCATCATGTCAGGGAAATGAAGAATATTCTTTTCCATTATCCTCCACTAAATCTCTTGGGAGGAAAAGCTTGTGGGTGGTGGGGTGAAAATGGCAGTCTCCACAAACAACAATTAAGCTGAATTGTAGTGGAGGAACTGAGCTGGGGAACACCAGATGTCTCAGGTTTCCTACTCTTCTTCCTCGCTCATATTTGTGCACTTTCTGTGCGACACTGCCTCAGCCATGGCATCTCCTATGGTAGTCAAGCCACCTGCTTGATGTTGGCCTGGGGAGATAGATGGTCTTCTAACCATTCTGGGGTGACAATAAGCATGAAAGAATGAACCTGCCTCAGAGGGGAACATATTTGTTCCATGATGTGTTTATCACCTCTTCAAAGGGACCCCTGATGTCACACCACAGAGTCCTGAAATAAAGCCTCTGCTGCCAGAACATGCTTAAGTGTTCCATTGAACGGGGACCTTAATAGCTATGATTGCAGTAAAGCACTATACTGTACAAGAGTGCACTTTTCCTCCCTAATATGTTCTTTATTACTGTTAATATTACAGCAGAGGAAGCAATTAGCCATCTTGCAAAAGATATCACTCTTACAAAGATATCAAGTCCCTCTGAAAATCCAAGGAAAAGAGGCATGTTACTTAGCCTCAGGTGTATGGCTTTTGGATTAGCCTATAAACAGATGGCTTCGTTTTGATGGAGGTGAAAGGCTGAACTAATTCTAGGGGAAAATTCCAGAGCACTTTTAGGGAGAACTTGGTGGTAATCTGAAGAAAGGCCCTCTTCCATTATTGCCTACAATCAAAAGGTCTGATAGTACTCTTGTGAGACGCATTCACAAAGGAATTTCAAAAAGTATGGATCTTCAAAGTGGCTTAGAGAGCTTCTGTTTATAGGTGTTTTGAGATATACTCCCTACAATAGCAGGAGACTGGACTCAGTGACTCACGGTGGGCCATTCCCGTTCTATCTTACAAATCTTCAGTATAAAATGAGTAGTCTGAATAAATCCTCTCCAACACAGAGACACTAAATTCTCATACAAACTGCTAAACAGTTGCCAACTTTCTATATTTCCCCTGCAATTTTTCGAGTCAGGTGGGGGAGAGGTAATGGAGAAAAGGAAAAGTATTTGGAATAACTCTATCCCAACTTATCTCTAAATTGTTTCCCTGGAGGAAAACGGCATGGAAGTGAGGCAGTATTCCCTTAGGCACCTTTGAAAATCCCAGCCTAAAAGTCATAGAGCAAGTATGTCCCTGAAAACATTCCTCTGGCCCTTGTTTAGCAAGATGTTACACTTATATAAAAGCAGACAGAGACTCTGCCTCTAAAAGCTCATAGTGGAAGAATTCACAGCATATAAAAGCATCACATGTTCTCATATGCATACACTCACTAAAATATATCTGAGCACGTCAATGTAATTTGGATAAAAGTGTATATTTTTAAATCTATATTTGCAATATTACTATTGCAAAATAAAGTATGACAGCACATTAAGCTAAGATCTTTCTTTATCCACATAGAATATACAAATAAAAAGCACATACATTATTGCATATTTGTGTACAAACACACACACATACCTACGTATAAAGAACCTACATACTAAATACTCAAGCTTCTTAAATTTTAACATTTTTTAAAAAAAATTATTTACTGGCCAACTCTGCCCTATAAATTCACAATCCTCCCTGGTGTTAATTGGGGTATGCACAAATGACCAGCTGCTTGCTTCTGTGATGCTGAACTTCATTAGTAAACTAGTTGTAGGCTACGTTTCTTGGTTGGGCTTATAAAATCATTATGGAATATATATCAATACCCTCTTTCATTCCTTCCTTTCTTCCTGTTGGTTTGCTCCCTTGTAAAAATACAAACAATTGGTACCTGAAGTCTGTTTAACACACATCATCAGATACAATGCTTCCCCACAGTGAAACAGGAGGTGTTGTTGATTAGATTGGTCAGTGCCCAGAAGGGAGTCAGTGCCCAGAAGGGAGAGGGGAGGCAAGAATGCATGCTTGGTGAGGCAGGCATCTCCTCCCCATCAGATCCTCCACCTTCCATTGTCTAAGCTGGGAAGTCTGGGTGATCAGTTTTTGCACTCCGTTCCCCCTCTTCCAGTCTATTTAAACTCTGAATCAGGTTTATAAAGGTCTATTGCCCAGGGCCAGAGCAGCTGACAAGCAGCTCCATGAGGGGCTGAATTAGCAGACTGACTGATTCCTCAGTCCCAAAAGGCTAGTGGGTCTGCCTGAAGTGGGTAGTTCCTCACCCAGGGGGAAGGCATATGTATGGGGCAGAGACAGTGTCTAAACAGAAGGTCCTTGAACTGCAGAGGTAATCACACAAAGGGGGGGATGAGGAGTACATGGGATTGCAGTGACACTCCCAACACCAATGCTCTCAAGACAGCAGAGGACTTAGCAAGTAAAGATGGGCTATTGGGAGCCAATGTGAAACATACAGTAGAAGCAGGTGTTGATTCTAGGATTTGACAGACAACTTAGGGCCCATTTGTCAAAGGCCCTTAAGGAAGAGATTTAGAAAAGAGTACATGGACAGGTTTACCCTTCTACTTCAAGAAAAATTAGAGAGAGGATGCTGGTGAAAAAACAAAGAAGGAGGAAGAAAACCCCAGCAATCCAACATGGTGAGAACACTCAATAATTAGACTACACCCTTTTGTATCTACACCAGTGTACTAAGTATTTCCCTTTTCAAATATATGGAAATCATATCAATGGCATATGCCACATATGGGAGGGGGGCACAGCTGAGATATAATGAAGAGTTAAGACTTATGTCATTAGAACTACGGCATATTTGTCATGAGGTAAGAAGAACTAAGACTTGTGTCTGGAATGAATGACTCCATCCCATCTGACCCAGCAGGTTTATAACAGATTCTGAGTTACTGGTACCAAAACCATAGGGATCAAAAAGGGATGTCAGGTCCAATGTATAAACAGTTACACTATCACAGCCCTCCAGCTGAGAAAGATTAGTTCAGATCCCTTTTGAGATAACAAAAGTTTAAACTAACATCCAAAGTGTCTCAATAAATCAGCCCTTCCCCTAGGCTCTGTCTCTATTACTTTTTCTGGGTTATTCTGGAATCTTCTCCCCAGGTCTAGCATTAAGCACTGGCAACTCAGACTGAGTCTTCCTGAGATGTCAGTTCTCCTCCACACTCAGGTTCAGGCCCCTTCAGAGGAGTCACTCTGCTGTCTGTGGTTCCTCCCCTGAGGCTGAATATGCTCAGCCTTTTATGAGGCCCAACTGTCCATTAAGTTATCATCTGACTCCTCTTAGTCCCACTCCCTCTGGCTGAGAAGCAACTAATTAATTAAGGTCCTGGTGTAGTAGATGTGACAAACTGATTTTTAACCCTTTCTAGACCATGATGGGGTTTCACCCCATTGATGTCTATTTTGCCTTTAATGAAAGGACAATGCTTTCATTCTTGTATCAAATACAAGCAAGATGTGGAGGCCGCTACAGTGCCCACACTTGCTACCGGGTCAGAGGAAAGGCACAACCTGTTGGAAAGAGGTCATCAAGGGCCCAGTAGCTTGACAAGTGCAGTGGAAGGAAACAGCATTGCTAGAAAGAGCCCTATCCTCAGTTACATTGGACTTGCTGAGGGCTCTTATGGGATTATCCAAACAAAATATGGTTTACATTTGGAATGGATTTTCAGTCAGTTTTCAGATCCCATATGGAGGCAAGAGGTTTCATATAGGGGCAAAGAATTTGAAATCTATTCTAATCTTTTAACAAATATTTTGGAACAAAATATATGAGGAAGTAACAGCTAAAAGAGTGTCCTGGCCTTTAGTGAGATTATTATTGTCAAACCAATGGCTATTTCCCCTCCCCCAGGAGCGGTTCCTAAAAAAACTAAAGGAGAATACAGGATTATCCAACATGTATTTTCCCCTCATGGTTCCTCTGTCCTCAATATTTCTCCTTTGACACAGTGGTAGATGTGATAAAATGAGGTGGCCTGGGAATGAAGTTCACAAAGTGCAACATGAAATCTGCATTTCAGTTGTTCCTCATTCATCCCAAGAATTTTAACTTGTTGGGTTTTCAGCTGGAAGATTATTAGCATTTTGATAAGGTCATACCCATAGATTGCTCCATATCATGCTCAGCTTTTGAAAGGGTTAGGTGGAATGGCCAATAGTGAAGGAAATGGGCTTGCAGCTCACAGTTCATTACCTTGAGGACTTCCTCTTTGCAGGTAATTGTGGGTCAGTCAAATGCACCTGCCTATTATGAGCATTTTAAGAGAAGGCTCACTAGTCTGGGAAAAGATGAAAGGCCCAACACAGAAGCTGATTTGTTTGGGAATTGAATTGGACACAATGTAATATTTATTATGGCAACCCAAAAATATTTAGATAATGTCAGGGAGTTGATAGCAGCAATCAAAGTTACACTCAAAGTGGTAGATGTGGTATATCTTGACTTTAGTAAGGCTTTTGTACTGTCTTGCATGACTTTCTCATAAACAAATAAGGGTGGGTGCATAACTGTTTGGAAAACCATTCCCAGAAAATAGTTATCAGTGGTTCACAGTCAAGCTGGAAGGGCGTATCAAATGGGGTCCTGCAGGGACTGGCCCTGTGTTCAGGTCTGTTAAATGTCTTCATAAATGATTTAGATAATGATATAGAGAGTACACTTATAAAGTCTGTGGACGATACCAAGGTGGGAGAGGTTGCAAGTGCTTTAACAGGATAGGATTAAAATTCAAAAGGATCTGGACAAATTGGGGAAATGGTCTGAAGTAAATAGGATAAAATTCAATAAGGACAAATGCAAACTATGCCACTTAGGAAGGGATAATCATTTACACATATACAAAATGGGAAATAGCCTAGGAAGGAGTACTGCAGAAAGGGATCTGGGTGTTATAGTGGATCACAAGTTAAATATGAATCAACAATGTAACACTGTTGCAAAAAAAGCAAACATCATCCTGGGATGTATTAGCAGGACTGTTGTAAGCAAACATAAGTAATTTTTCCACTCTATTCCATGCTGATAAGGCCTCAACTGGAAGACTGTGTCCAAGTTCTGGGTGCCACATTTCAGGAAAGATGTGGACAAATTGGAGGAAGTCCAGAGGAGAGCAACAAAATCTAGAAAACTTGACCTATGAGGAAAGATTGAAAAAAATGGGTTTGTTTAGTCTGGAAAAGAGAAGGTGACACGAGAGGTGACATGATAACAGTTTTCAAGTACATTAACGGTTGTTACAAGGAGGAGGGAGAAAAATTGTTCTTGTTAACCTCTGAGGATAGGACAAGAAGCAATGGGCTTAAATTGCAACAAGGGAGGTCTAGGTTGAACATTAGAAAAAAATCTTCCTAACAGGGAGTTAAGCATTGGAACAAATTGCCTAGAGAGGTTGTGAAATCACTCTCACAGGAGGTTTTTAAGAACAGGTTAGACAAACCCCTGTCAGGAATGGTCTAGTTATTATGTAGTCCTGCCTTGAGTTCAAAGGGACTGGACTAGACCTCTTGAGGTCCCTTCCAGTCCTACACTTCTATGATTCTATGTCTGCATCTGCAGGCACTCTACTATGGGCTCAGCACACAAGTAGACAGGCTAGGTCACCAGATGGGTCACAACTGAATTTCAAGTGAAGTCATTTGTCTTCAATGGTATGGCAGAAGGGGCACATTCTTGGATCATATTATGTCTCTTCTGCACTCGATTGCCAAACTACATCTGCTTGATGTCCTCATTATTCACTTTAGTGAAAATGATCTTGGGGATTTCACCAGAGTAAATTTAAGAGTTAGGGTTCAGAGGAATGTGGACTTAATTAGGTGGTTATGGCTACACGTGATCGATCTGGTCAGAGATGTTTGTGAGGCAAGTTTGGTGGGGAGCCATTAAGCCAGCCTATATAGACATGGTCCAGAAGAGTGTGAACCGTGAGGCTGCCAGGAGAATTATGAATACAGGTGGATTGGTGATCACACACAGAGACATCCAATACATCCTGTGGTTTTTAGAGATGATGGAGTCCACTTGGCAGATTCATAGAATCATAGGGTTGGAAAAGATCTCAGGAGGTCATCTAGTCCAATCCCCTGCTCAAAGCAGGACCAACAACAACTAAATAAAATAAATAGAATCAAAAATTCCAACAAGACTTGTTTTTTTAAAATATATATATATATATATATATATATATATATTACAATTTCTATCCTAGCCTTTCTTTAAACTTCCTGTAGGATGGTAGATCTTGAAGATAGCCTTTTTAACATACCAGTTCTTTCCTGCTACTCCACAAAAGGTTTTGTTGATTTTAATCTGTGTTTATTGGATAACTATTTTATCAACTGTAAACAGTTTTCATGGCAGGCTGTCTGAGAGCATGAATGTGTGTCTGAGGAGAAAAGTTAAGGAATTAAAGTAACTCAGCAGCTCACAAACACTGTGAACAATCTTTAAAAACTTTGCAATTCTCAGAAATAGTGACTCATGCACTCCATCAAGTACATTAGATGTCAACCTTAAGTAACTCCAATAAAGGACTTGGCATTTTGCCATATCATGTCTCCAGGTCAGTTCAGACAGTAACGGGCAACTATTTTCAGAACTCCAAAACATTAGAAGCAATTTAAAACTTAGACTTACATTAGGAAAGAATGGGAGAATGGAATACCATATGCACGATCCAGTCTCCGAAGTACCCTAAAGACTTCCACCTTTGGGGTTACCACAAAGATGAGGTATTAGGAAAGAAATATGCCTGGTACTACACTCTAGCACCCTAGTTTCTGTTCATGGAGTCACGCTGAAATCTTCTAGGAGTCCTGGTTGCCTGATTGCTATGACAGAAGGGAATTAGATAAGAGGTAGACTTAGATGGCAGCTTTAAATGAAAAAGTAGATGAAAGTCCCCAAACCCAATTCTAACATGGTCCCAGTATTTAAATTATTGCCTTCAAGGAGGAGACCCCATGGTCAGGCACAGTGAGAAAAAATTATGATCAGATGACGAGGATCTCCCCTTACAAAATGATTTCCAAAGTATATTTTTAAAACCACTATCCAGAGGAGAAGATTATATAGGCTGTCCCCTTATTACTAGAGAACAACTTGCCCTTGGATGAAGCAGACAATTCTCAAATTTTCAGATCAAGAAAAAGAATGACAGAATTAGAAGCATAATGTGGACGAACTTGCTTTGTTACAGAGTAAATTCAATGTCTATTGATGTTACAAGTACATCAGAAGTGTGCTGATAAAAATGATATTCACCTAATCATTCACCTCTGGTTGGATCCTTTACAATCCTCAATTTTCAGCAGGACATATCACTCAGAAATACTCTGCATGTAAGAAAACTAGGGAAGCAATGCAATGCATAGCATCCAGCATCTAATTTATTTTTTGCCATTGCTTAGCTGAAGTTATGATCTTTCAGTTCTACTTAGAAAGAGGAACACTCATACCTTAGAGGGTTAAAAAAAACTGTATTAAAAAAATTAACCACCTTCAGCAACAACATGTAACTGTAATTCCTTCCTTTGAAAAATCTTTATTTTATTTTATAACTAGCATTCAAGCAATTAGATTGCATTTATTCAGGAAGGTTTAAAAGAAGGTGGAGGGAAATGATACATACAGGATTTGCTTTGCTTTTCTAATTGAAACTTTCAATTCATTTAACACTTTTCACTTCTCCTTGTCCACTCTAATCTTATTTATTGTGCCTCTGACAACTTCCATTATCCTTCCTCTGACTCACTATGTTAGCTGAAATGGCACTACCATTTTTACAATGAAAAAGATATTGTTTCTGTGGCACCAGTGGCAACTTCATATGCTTTTATACACATGCATTAAAGAGTGAATTATCATTAATTATGCACTACAAATTTTCATGGCAACAGCCTGAAAGTGACAAAACATTTGCTTTTGTCATAATTCTATTAAGTGAACCCAAGTTGAGCTGCTGAGATTTATGACACTTTACTGTGTTTTTAATTTGCAACGCAGGGTCAGGAGCATGACAGTGATATGATTTGATTTTGCACATTATTTTCTGCGATCATGGTAAAGATGTTAATGAAATTGTTTGAACTAAATTGTTTTTATCATTCCAACAAGATATATTTATTGCATATTAAGGAGAAATTTCTTGTTAACATTACTTAATCTACTAACAGTGCAATTTAATAATGAAAAAAAAAAAACAACCACTGCTAGAAAGCATCACTGCTTAAACCAGCGTGATACTTTAAAAAACAAAAACAAAAAACTGCTTACAGTGAATTCAAGGTGGCAATCAGGACAAACAAATCATGTGATCAGACTTTTAATGTGTGAATATTAATTATGGACATGGAAAATACTTCTTGTCCACTGAGTAGGAATAACAAAGAATTGCATTCCAAAAGGATAAGAGTCCCAGAGCTCTAGTTACCTGGGGAAATGAGATCAAAGCAGAATAAGCACCATCTAGGCCTGATTTTCCTGAGGAAACTCTGTTACCTTAGTTGCTAACATCATGAGTGTAACTATTTACCCACTAATGACTGGCAATGAACATTAAGCACTATTTAGCAAAGATCAGGCCTGTAAGCATGGATGGCATTCTTCTAGACAGGTTTTCCAATAAACTGCCTCCTAAACTAACACTAAAGACTTATAAAGTGGTACTCACAAAAATCCTGTAAACACAGTGGTCACATTCAGATAAAATCTATACCTATAGGAGAATATTCTAATCTGTCAATTGTAGTGGTGGTGTTTGAATAGCCTTCGAGACAGGCAAAGGTTCCCTTTTACCCCTCTGTCATGCCAAAGGGGGGCTCAGATACACTCAATGAAGCCACACCAGGTTTATAAGTATAACTTGTTTTATTGCCAAAGTATAATAAGCTTCCCAGCCTTCATGCGTTACTAAATACGTGCTTTCCAACAACCAAGCAAAAATCAATACTTACACCCCTTCTGCTATGGACAGTTCCCGGACCCTTCAGCCTTGTCCTTGAGGACTCGTAGCCAGGGCCGGCTCCAGGCACCAGCTGAGCAAACAGGTGCTTGGGGTGGCCAAGGGGAAGGGGCAGCACGTTGGGCTCTTCAGAGGCAATTCAGCAGAGGGTCCCTGTCCCTCTCGGAGGGAAGGACCTACCACCGAATTGCCGCCGAAGAAGAAAGCAGCGAGGTGGAGCTGCTGCCGATCGCGGCTTTTTCTTTTTTTTTTCCTGCCGCTTGCGGTAGCATAAACCCTGAAGCCGGCCCTGCTCGTAGCAGGTGCTGCTCCAGCGTGGGTAGTTCCTGGACACCCACAAGGCCAAGGTCTGCAGGTGAGACTGTTCATCTAAAGCAATTCTCATAGCCATTTTTATCATCATTTCTTTCTCAGGGGGCATATGCATCCACAAGCAGGTTCTGGCAGGAAACACTATTGTTTTCTATTCCCACACTTAACACTCTTGGGCCCCGCTTATTTCTTCACTTGTTTATCCAGTCGGAGTGGCTGGAAGCCAGCCTGGCCGGTCAAAGCCAGTTCACTACTAGCTCCACCCGAACCATTCTATAATAACAGGCCAAGGTAACTTGCGGTCAGCCCCAACCCTCTTTCAGCCTCAGACCCTGATCCTGTAACTCACCTTGCTCCCACAGAGCTCCAGTTACCTCAGTGGACTTCACACAGGTTCAATGGTGTGCCCACACACACAATGAGATGTAGGATCAGGGCCTTACTGAGTGCAGTCTTACAATATCCACATTGCAGTGGTTAGGGAGCGGAAGTATAGAAAACACCCAATCCGAGGTGAGCAGGGGACAGGCTGGGACTAACAATCAAGATTCTCTCACAGTACATAGATCTTTCTATTTTACTTCCTCAATAAATACATTAATAAAAAAGGTTGGGGGGTTGAAGGAAGACCAGAGCAGGGGCATGTTGGTTTCATTTTATTTTAACAAGTTTGCCCTGTTAACTTTTGGATCATCATCATTGATACAATGGAAATGTTGGTTGGATGACTTGTGGTAAGGTAAAAAAAGCTTAAAATTATTATACAAATGTCAAATATGATTATTAAAAAAGGTTTGCTTGTTACAGCAATTACAAGGTATTCAGAAAGTGTAGTTGGGGTGGGGGGGTTAATCAAGAGCATTTGGGATTTTTCTTTTTTTTTTAATGTGTGTTTGTGATATGTTTATATACCACCTAGTAGAAATGCAGGCTGGTCCTCCTGTCTACAAAGACTTCAGTTCAGCAAAGTGATTAAGTGCTTTCCTTCATAAAAATGGACTTAAGCACATGCTTCAAGTTAAGCATCTAATAAAGTGACTTGCTGACACAGGGCCTAAGAAGGGAAGAAGCCAGTGTTCACCATCTTGGTCTTTATTCACCTGTGACTGGTGTTTAGTTATGGTCTTTTGTGACTATGATGGGATAAGACATTTACAATAGATAATAGTCCAAAAGAATGAGCATGCATGGTGCTGAAATACAGCAGGGTGAAGTATATGATTTGGGGAATAAAAGGTTGGGGATAGAATAATATTGATGTGTGCCCCAGTCTATGGGTGTCATAGACTGCATAATGGGGAATAATGTAGGGAGGACAAAATAAATATTAAATAATTTCCGATGGTTCCCCACCTCTCTTATGCAGGGCTAAAATCTGACAAAATCAAATACATTTAACATCAGATAATCGAATTGGCCTTGTCAACACTGGTTCTCCACTTGTGAGGTAACTCCCTTCTCTTCATGTGTCATTAAATAATGCCTGCATCTGTAATTTTCACTCCATGATCTGAAGAAGTAAGGTTTTTTACCCATGAAAGACCAAATAAATCTGTTAGTCTTTAAGGTACCACCGGACTCCTTGTTGTTTTTATGGATACAGGTTAACACGGCTACCCCCGATACTTGATACATTTAACATCTTTTTTCAATTTTATTTTCAAGAGTAAATGAAGTGCTCTGGATCACCTGACCTTTTACTTTTAAATCCTATTTCTAAGTACTGACAATGCGTTTATGAAAATGTTTCCTGTCAACAGAGGCTGCCCAGTCTTTAATAACTCTAATGCTTTATGCAGTAGAGGCTGTCCAATCTGTACTAGTATGTTTAACAAATTTTGTATCTGCTGCATAGTTTCTAGCATCTGCATTTCATATTTTCTATTGGGACTCTCAAGTTATTTTTTCATTTTAACTTTCAAAATTTGAGGCTAGAAATAGAATAATACATTAAAGTGCATAAGGGTTTCATAAAATGGTCAGATACTAGTCAACGGTCTTCGGCACTGAACACTTTTTTCCGCTGAGCTAAAAAATTCTACCTAGATTCTGTTTATAAAAATGTAATGCATTTTTTCTTTTTTTTTCCAGCAATAGTAATTTTACTTTGATCTCATAGCAGCCAAACTATTAAATATAAGCATGCTCATAAGAAAGGTACAAGGCAGGCAATGTCTATGATTTCCAGTAGAAGGTCATAACCCAGATTTTTTTTAATAACTATTACAATGAGGTACAGAGTATAGCCACAAAAGGAATAGTTATAATTTATGCCTGACTTACTTCAGCAGAATATAGTTTATTTATAAACTGCTTATGGCAAACTCTGTATGCCCCTGTTCTATGCATGTGCTGAACTGTCTTCTGGTAAATTATTTAAATTACACCTAGCAGTAATTCCTGAGGACTTTCATACTTCATTTTCTCTATTAATGTAATAGGGAAAAGCTGCTTTGCAAGGATTGCTCTAAATTCCCAGAGTGTGAGTTCCAAACTCTGTATGTGTTGCATTATGCCTGTCAAAAAACTTGTCTTCTCCTGAAATTTATTACTGAAGTCTCTCCACTAGAACTACTCATTGAAGCCTTACAGAAAGCTCATACATGATTTAAGAAGCTAACAGCACTGAAAGAAATAGGTCAGGTAAAAAAAAAACCCTGAATTTAAGCTACCTTCACTTATTACTTATGCAAGATTATGCATAATTTAGCACACTGCTGAATATGCAAGGGCAGAATAATTGTTTACCAAAATATTTACTCTGTGTTTGTACCTGTGTTTTAGTGAGATAAGGTGATTTTTCAGCCCTTGCTAATCACTTTAGAATTAGAAAAGGATTAAATAAGTTTTTGATTATGCTGATAACTGCATGTCATTATATGTAAACAAAGGTCATGCTTAACAACCTCATTCAAAGAGGATACCTGGTACTTTATACACATCATGTTGTCAGGGGTGGAGTGGGGGGGTGTTAAACCTCTTTAGCTAGGGTTTCTTCCCTTCCTTAACATCAGTCCAACTCTTACCAAATGCTGGTGTTTTAAGTGATACATCTATGAAAAGAGTGTCCAACTCTCTCCCTCTTCCCCGCCAATCAAATAAAGCTGCCTGTCATATAATTTTCTAAGAGTCAAAAACAAGTCAAAGGATTGGTGAACAGTTAATATGAGGGAACAATTTCAGTTCAAGACAGGATCCTGGGGCAGCTATTTTCGAAAAGTGAAAGCATTCAGGAGAACATAGCTCTTACTCTAGTCAGCATAACTGTGTTTATCTTTTATGTCTTGTGTGTCAGAAGATCCTTTGAAATGAAACCTGGCTAAAAAAAATGCTACTGCTAGCTATATACTTGAGTAAAGGAGTATATTATTCAGCAGTAATATACAGTGTGAATATGGATAACCATGACAAAAGTGATAGCTTATTAGAAACTCTATAGAACTGCTATTCATATGCAAATAAGATTAGAAAGTGCAGACACTCATGTGAAAATAATTATTTTATGGATACTGTACATCACAAATCTAATAGTTTTGCAGTTTTGAAATTGAAGAAACATTCTATTAATCTAGTTCACATGTGCAATGCCACATAATTGCTTCTCTATCAACATGTTTTATTAGAGGTACAATCTTTAACTTTCATAATGAACAGGCTTCTCTTTTCTCCCAAACTAAGGAGACACCAAAAGAGACAGACAAGAACTGCAACATTCATTTGCTAGTGTGTTAAAGTGACACACTTGTAGCAACTGGAAAGCATCATGCTACAAGGTTGGGCATGTGGTCTCGCAATAATTTTCATAAAGTAGAATATCCACTGAAGAGAGGGCACAGGGATGTACAATACATTTCACACCACAGTAAAGAAATGCATTCTACTGACATCAGCAGTGTTACCTTGGGGAGTAATTGGACTACAATGTGTATGCTGAAATATTTGCTTCTCCAGAATGACTTGGGATACAAGGCATGCCTGCACGCTCAACTGATTTCGGTTGATAGTTCTGTTAAAGCTTGGGGCAAACCACAATGCCCAGCCCTGCAAGCAGTGGTGAATTAGTCATTGGGCCAATCGGGCCCATGCTCAGGGGCCCCAGCCAACTGGGGGGCTCTGGAAAAATGGGTGCACCCATGCCACGACTATGCTCCCTGGCAAGAGGGCTGGGACAAGCCTCCATGCCCCGTCACCATTTCCCAGCAGGAGCACGGGCAGGAGGTGGGGGAGGACCTGCAGGCGAAAGGGTTGGGAAGGGGCCCCCAGTTGCTCTGGCCCAGGGCCCCACAAAACCAGGGCCCCACAAAATCTGCCTCTGCCTGCAAGCAGTGAAGGAGATACAGTAGGCAGCAAGCCCAATAAAAGGGTGAGGACATTGGCTTAGGACCTTATGTTTAATTCTACTCAGCAGGTTTTTCGAATTACCACATTGCTTGGAAACAAAACTCAAAAAAGAGGGACCTTTCTAGTTTAAAGCTCCATGTACTGAAAGGTGTAGAAACCACTTGAAACACCATAAAACGCCTGTGTCAAGCAGTTCTTATATAAAATAAAAGACAGAATGTGAAGTAAAAATATTCCTTTTGAACCTACACCCAATCACTAAGCCTGTTCATGTTCTATTCCCAAATGTCCTCAAAGCTGATGTGTATATATACAGGAGGCCCCTTCCTTTGCATATTACCATATTATCTGTATATAAAACCACAAATCCACATAGTGCTATTAGTCCAATTTGGAAAGCTCACTTTTTCTTTGTTTAGCAAGAATAATATTTCATCATAATAGACCTCAAAATCAGATTTGGATTAAGGTAAGAAATGAGATGAATTAGAGAACCAGTATGTTTTACGGTCCAAAACCAGCAAAACAATTTCAGTCTCAAAAGAAGAAAAGCATAGCTTTGGGCCAAACTACATATAAACTACGCAGGCAAGAGGCAAAATCTTAACCCACGCTTCCTTTTGGGACTTCAACAGATCTACCCACAGGCCTAAAATTAAGTATGTGCAGAAGTAATTTCAGGTTCACAGTCTTATCACTGTAGTACAGCTTAAACTGTAACAGCCTCTTGAACTACTGTGGTCATCCTCAACCTTTGAGTGGCCAAGAAATAATACATACAAAATGATCAATACCAAAATAAATATATAATTATTCATCCTCAAGATAAACCACTCACATAGTTTTCAACTCCCTTTTCTGTGGAGAGTCTGCTCTGGCAATCTTTTTCTACGGAACATTTCTCTCGTCTCCCACCCCCATCTTGGCTCAGTGAGCACAATCTTTTTTATAAACTCCTGAATAGAAGACAAGATTCACCTGCTCTAAACAAACCCTATCTGCTTTCCTTCAGCTTCAAAGAGCTGAGGGAAGAACTCCTGCCCATTCGCCCTCTCTTTGGCAGTGCTGTTCACAGGACATTCATAAACACAGGTAGGGATGAGGAGGAAGATTTGAGAGGAATAGGTTTCCTCTCCTCCAACTATTACCTATTTATTTTAGATATATTCCTAGATTTTGTTGTGCTGGGCAGAGCTCTGTTGGAGTCATTGGAGTGAAGCACAAGTGAAGCAAATTATCAGGTCGCGGCCTTACTGATGTCCCCCTTTCTGTGAGTACAAGAAAAATACATTCCCACTTTTGACGTGGTTGCATATTTTCAGTGGAGACTCATTTAATTGAGATGCTTTGAGGGGTCACCCATACCGGTAAGGGGTCCTGTCACCACCTGCCTTGTCAGCCTTGGCTGCTTCTGTGCTATGCAGCTTTGGCTCAGAGCCCTGACATTAGCAGCATGTTCACAGCACAATAGCCTCCCCTTGGCTTTCACCAGCCTGGCTATTCCTTGCAGGATGACTCCAACAGCCCTTCCACTCCTGAATCTCCCCAAAACCATCACCTCTGCAGTGTCCAGTCCCTTTCACTGGATACTTACAGAAGTTATTAAGTTTTTTCCTTTCAACCAGCCTATTAGTTCAGCCGAGAACATCACCCTTCAGTTTAATACATAGTACTGTGATGGTTTTGTAATAAAACAAGAATAAGTCTATTAACAAAGAAAAGAGATTTAAGTGATAAGTATGAATACAATGGACAGGTTTGGTTACAAGTAAACCAAAGCAAAATACACTTTCTAGTGACTAAAACTTAACTTCAACTAGTTACAATCTCTGCCTAAGCAGGTTTCTCACCTATAGTCAATTCCAGCTACTCTTGGTTTTCACGTCAAGAGAATCCACATCTCATGAGCTCAAAAGGAGCTACTCCTCCTTTGTCCTCTAGAAGAACAGGAGTACTTGTGGCACCTTAGAGACTAACAAATTTATTAGAGCATAAGCTTTCGTGGGCTACTGCCCACTTCTTCGGATGCATATCTGAAGAAGTGGGCAGTAGCCCACGAAAGCTTATGCTCTAATAAATTTGTTAGTCTCTAAGGTGCCACAAGTACTCCTGTTCTTTTTGCGGATACAGACTAACATGGCTGTAACTCTGAAATTTGTCCTCTAGGTGATGGATGCCAAAATGTCTTTTTCCTTCTACTTATATTTTCCAAAGACTATTGTCTCTGTTCAAGAGCCAGGAAGGCTTCCTGGGGGTGCAGGCTCCTTCCCCCATTGTGAGCTTTAAGCGGTCTTTGCCCCTGCTCGTTTAACTTGATGGCTTTGTTTATCTTATATATAGATGTACTTTTTCTTGTCCTCTGAGGTATTACCTAGCTCAATTTACATTGGAGACACAGGAAAACAGGGGAAACAACATTCCTTTGTCTAGGAGAGGCTGGGCTCATGCACTGCTTGCAGAACACCTTTAATGAACATATTTCCAACACGTCTATAATCCTTTATGCACTGCCTGTACATACAATCACCACACAATAATATTAATGACCAGTGTGTTACCGGTTTGCCTATGACACCTTTCAAATACAGATTATGACAACAGTGAGTTGGGGCAATGAGTGTGGCAGGCCTGATGTGAGTTATGGTATACCAGTTGGCACTGAGGGACTCCCTGGGTGATTCTTACCCACCAGGGACCTGAGGTATGAACATGGAGGCTTTTCAAAGGAGGCTAGTGTAGCATGCAAACAAGAACTGAAGGGCTCAGTAATGGATGCAATGAATATTGGGGTATTTCCAAATTGTTTTGATAGTTCAGCAATTCTAAAAATTTGGTCCTGGCTTTGGCTGCCCCAAAGAGCGCTGGGTGCTCTGAAATAAGAAGCTGAACTCCATAAGCATAGGGGAAAATTTGGATCTGGACCTGAACGTAACAACTCAGGACCATATCTATTTGATGTTATTGTCAAGATAAAATTCACAAAGAAGTCGGTGTTCATTTAACTCAACTCCAGAAAGCAACCATTCAAAGATAGACATGAAACTCTATCCCTGACCCACTGCCACCTTCTTCTTGACTCAGTTCTAATTAAATCAAAACAATTAATATTAACAAAAACAAAAGGAACCACCAAGACCACCATTCTATGCTCCATGTGGCTGCATAATTTTACTGTCTCCTTTGTCCAACCTTTCCTCAGCTCTTCTGTATGTTATTTCTTCCTGGGGTTCCAGCCTTACCTTAGTCTCTAGTCTTTCAAAGGGATCCACACAGGCATAAAATAATCTGTGCACAGATCCTTTTTGCAGGATTGCATCTGAAATTTCAATCCTACAACTGGCTCTATGCCGCGAACCCGGAGCCCCTCGACTTCAAAGGGATTCTGTGCAGGGACAGGGGTCCTTGTGTATAGTACTCATTGCAGAATCCAGGGCCTTCAATTGATTGCATTCTCTTTTGGATAGGGAATCTTTCTTTATTCTGTGAAACATCATGTTGATCTATGGAGTTACAGAAATAATATCAAAGTAAAGATGTATACATACATTTTATATAACATTACGTCCTGGTCTCAGATCTCTGCAATACTGCACCATAACAGAGCACATAAATGTTACAGCTACATCCTTGCCTGAACATTCTTGTTTTGTTGGGTTGTCTCATAACCTCAGCATTAATTTTAACATGTCTTGAGGACTGGCCTTTGTTATATTAATATTTACAATCACTCACTGTAGCTCTTTTTTTCACTGTGACCTTGGCTGTAATAGATGAAAGTACTTTAACCCTCAGAACACCAGAGACATTTATTAGAATCCTAATGAAAGGCATGTATAGAAGAATTTATTACAGTGATGACCATTACAAATTTGCATTTGGCAACAGTTACCATCCAGAGGTACCTGAGGTGTCACATTTTTCTCTCTATACATGAGAAATTAGTGAGGTAACTGTGGGATGTCTGTATAACATTCCACCATCTGCAAAGAGTTAATGTTACCCCCAGCAGTATTTTTCCAATAAAGACATGTATTGCCAACTCTGACTTGTGTGAAGCAGTTAGATCTTTCACTTGTGTAAAAATGTAAATAAAACACACATATGTGATAAACAGAAGGCTGAAATATTTATCACTGAAGGGCAGTAAGTAATAGCCTCTCTCTTTGCTCCCTTCTCGAAAAACAAAGCGTACTTAATGATATTGTCGCTTCATCAGGGACATAATTATTCAGAAAAAAGTGTGCACTTTTTCAGTACTTATTGGGAAAAGGCAATAGTTGAGGCCTACAGCCTATTTCCAGTCTTTATGATGCATATGTACTGTGCTGCTTTGCTTCATTATACTGTAAATCATAAAAAGCACAATAGTGCCTCCTGATTGGAAGGATCGTCTGCTGCATAAAAGGCCCCATAAATCAAAACAGAGTGATCCCTTGGGTATGTGTGCTCTCTGGATCAAATCAACTTAGTCTCAGAAAGAGAGGAAGCAAATGGTTTATTTAAAATACAAGTAATTAAACAGGGATATTCGTCCCCCTATTCTCAGTGAAGCTACAAAGCAATCACTAAAAAGAAACACTTGTTTTTCTCTTTTAAAAGCAGATTGGTCCAGAAAGCATTTTCACTTGACCCAAAAGACATTAGATTATTGTTGGCTGTGTGAAGTTACAGAGATTATCTATGAGTCAGGCAAGCATCCATATTTCAAAGTTAAAAAGATAGTAATGGGCCACACAGCCTTTTTTATTTAGTTCAAACCAGGTCAAGGCCAGTTGATGCCAACTTGCATTACATTTGAGTATTGGATAACCTCACTCAATTAAAGGCAAGTCTCAGACACAGTTCCACAATTTTCCACATTGTTTCTCTGTTTACATTATCAAATGCCTTTTGAAAGTCCACAAAATTGATGGCAAGACTGCCTTGGAATTCAATTGTGTTCTCAATAATCCATCTCAGAGTGAAAATAGCATCTGTACATGATCTCCCTTGTCTAAATCCAGATTGTTGTTAACGTAGGATGGTATCCATATTTCCTTTCATTCTGTTCAGGAGGACTGCTGCTAATACTTTTCCTGTAACAGATAGAAGTGTTACTCCCCTCCAATTTGAACAATTGTTTAGATCACTTTTCTTTGGTAACTTAATTATGATACTGAGGGTCCATTTTTCCAGCACTTTCTCCTCTGTCCATATTTTGTTGCACAGCGAACAGATGACTGATTCCACGTCTTCAAGAAAAAGAAGTAATGAAGAAGATGGGTTTGAGATACAATGAAAAGAAATGTAAAGTCATGTTAATGGGGACTATTGGAACAGAAATCAGAATTGAAGAAGAGAAACTGGAGAAGGTGGACAATTCTATGTATCTTGAAAGTACCATCAGCCAAGATGGTACTAGTTCAGAGGGAATAATAAGAAGAATTGGGATGGCAAACACTGCATTTGGAAGACCAAATACATCTGGCAACTCAAAAATATCTCCTTCAAGACAAAACTGAACGTGTACAAAGCAATTGTTATCACCATCACAACATCTAGCAGTGAGACATGGCAACTTACCAAGAAAAATATGCAAAAGCTGGATGCATTTCATCACAAATGTCTGAGAAGTATATTGGGAATAACATATGAAGAAGTCAGAAAAATTATTAGACAAGGTCCCCACTCACAAATAATCTACAAAAGAAGACATCAGTGGCTGTGACATGTGCTGAGAATCGAAAAAGAACGCTTACCAAATACCTCCCTTGAATGGAAGCCAGAAAACGCAAGTACACCTCTACCCCGATATAACGCGACATGAATTCTGATATAACGCGGTAAAGCAGTGCTCCGGGGGGAGGAGAGGGGGCTGCATACTCCAGCAGATCAAAGCAAGTTCAATATAACGCTGTATCACCTATAACGCGGTAAGATTTTTTGGCTCCCAAGGACAGCGTTATATCAAGGTAGAGGTGTAGAAAGAGAGGAAGACTGCAAACAACATGGAAACAAATAGTTCTGAACAACATCAAGCACCTCAACATGAAATGGGAAGATTTGGAGAGAAGAGCAGTCAATAGGCAAGGATGGCAAATATAGGTAGCCCAATATGCAGCAAAGCACGGGATGGACTAAGGTCTAAGGTAAGATCTCAGACACAGTTGAGGTGCACTGATGATAAAGTGTAGAGAAAGTGTTCATTATCCTTGACCATACTACACCTGTTCTTTGATTAAAGAGAGAGCTTCAGGGTCAAGTGCTGTCAATCCAGCACCTCACTACATTTGCTTCATTTTTGTTTTTGTTTTAAAGGACAAAACTACCCACAGTGAACATTAATCTATAATACCAGGAGGGAAGAGGATTGGAGAGACAGAAAGGAGTGGAGAGCTGCAATTATTTTGTCCCCTCACCAGATAATATATATAATTTTTGCAATAGGATAAATCCTCAGACTTCAAGTGATTTTGTAACAAAAACTTTGGAGAAAACATGGATGAGTCTCGGCAAATTTTGACAATGGATTTTATCAAAATAAGAGACATTCAGGAGTCTCTGCGGCCCCTGGTGGGGGGGGGAGAACCGGCCAATGGGAGCTGTGGGGGCAGTGCTTGTGGGTGCAGGCAGCGCACGGAGACACACTGTTCCCCTCTGCCCAGGGGAGCACAGAGACATGCCAGCAGCTGGCCACTTCCGGGAGCGGCGTGGGGCCACGGCATGCAGGCAACCTGCCTGAGCCCTGATGCGCCACCAACGTGGAGCCACCTGTGGTAAGCGGCTCCTGCTTGGAGCCTGCACCTTGCACCCCCTCCTGAACCCCAACCCCCTGCCCCAGGTCAGAATCCCCTCTGCACCAAAACTCCCTCCCAGAGCCCGCACCCCTCACCCTCTCCTGCATCCCAAAACTCTGCCCCCGCCAGGAGCCCCTTCCTGCACCCAAACTCCCTCCCAGAAATAAACTAATATAACAGCTGTTCTAAGGTAAGAAGTAGGCCATTTTAAATTAACTTTACTATATTCTACATATTTTAAGACTGAAATGTAACCACAGAGCAGCTTTATGTTAATTAAAAGGCAAGTTTAGTATAGTATTAATAGCCTCGATGCCATAATTGTGATCATTTTGTTTTAAATTAAGAAAAAGACATATACAGGGGCCCCACAAAATCTAATAGCACTGGGCCCACAGGAGAGTTAATCCGGCCCTGTGAACAAGTATACATCTACCACTTCAGCCAGCTCTTCCATTACTACCCGCAGATGGGTCTTAGGAACCCCTTATTAGCACTGGTGAGCAGTTACTCACAGAAGTGTACCTACTGACTTCTGGGACAGTTTGTGTGAATAACTGTTCGCCAAGATGAGTAAGGGCTCACCGTCTGGCCCTCTGGAATTAACTTATTTTGATGATTCAAAATATGAAAGGAAAAATATAGAAAACTCCTGACAGATGATAGTGACTAATATTATCCTAATTAAGGATAAACTGCTGTTGAGCTAGCAAAATAAAATAGTAAGAATACATAATAATCTGGATTTCCTTTTTTGCATGTTGAAAAAATGTGTTGTACAGGCAGACTTAATGAAGAGCTGTGCAGACATTTTTTCCCTAAACAAATAGTTTTATACCAGTGGAGGGGATGATTTGGCCCACTAAAATTAGTAAATGTCCTAAAACTCTTTTGTTCATAGACAAAACTATTGAGATATGGGTCTACATTAAAATAAATAAATAATTAAATGAAACTCTGTAAAAACCAAATAGACAATACAATAGTACTGCCCTTTCTTTTACTTCTTGGCATTCAATTGCTGTACTGAGTTTAGGATATTTGCAAATTAATACATTGAAGAAGAAATTCTGATTTGTTAAATAATTCCTTAAAACCCTAAAAATGTCTACTTGCTCTCTCCCTTCTCCACCCAGAGCTCCCAGTTGTAGACACAGAAAGACAATGTCTGATGACAGAAAAGGCAGGGGACTGGATTCGATGACCTCTCGAGGTCCCTTCCAGTCCTAGAATCCTAGAATCTATGAAAAGTCTGGACTGAAGTTATTTATTGGAGCATTTTCTGTTCAAATTTTATATTTGCGAATATCAATTATATAAGATTATCTCACTGTGGCTTTTTCAGCAACCTTAAGTAATTGACAAATAAGATTCCTCTTTCTTTCTGTTTCTTCCTTTCTTTCTTTCTTTCTTTCTATTTGCAATTGGGTCCTCGGAAAATAATTTCATCACTTGCTAAGAAGACCTTAATATACTTCACTCTTCTTAGATGTCAGCATCAGGCTTTTGATTATGTTTCAATCCTGGCTTACTGTACACAGTCCGTTAGCTACTCACATATATTTCTGCCAAGTTATATTTGTATACATGTCTAGTTTTTTATATACCACACTCTTTATTGCAGTGAAGTATTTGAAATGCTGTAACTTCCCGGCTAAAATTTGTAGGGCCTTCTTAACACTTTATAGTTAATTTTTGGTATGTTTAATATATATCAACTAATGTGAATCCCCCTTTATATAACTAACTATTATAATTATATAATGAAGAGATTGATAGCATTTTCTTTTTTTATTATTGTCCACAATGGTGTAGGATACAGAGTTTTTTAAAAACTTTTTAAAATATAGTACAATATTGTAAATATTGGGTAAACATTTCAAAAAATCTATGTGATTTAGGAGCCTAAGCCCCATTTTTAAAAGTGACTTATAAGTTAAGCATTTAGGCCCAGATTGTAAAGGTATTTAGGTGTTACTGCAGTCAGCATTGCAATGCCTAACTGATTTAGGAGCCTCAATCTCAGTTTCAAAAGTGACTAAGCACGTAGGAGTCTCTATCCCATTAACTGTTAATTAGAATTTGCCTCCTAAGTGCCTAAATCACTTTTGAAAATAAGACTAACGTGCTGGTGTACACTAAAGTTTCCCTACTGTTTTCAACAGCACTATGCTGAAGCGTACCAGCAGGGTCAACGTAGACCAATTAATGTGCAACACATTAGTGTACTTCAGAAATCACGTCAACATAAAGCACATTACCCCACTGTACAGACAAGCCCTTAAACTCCTAAATCAGTTAGGTGTTGCAACTCTTGGCACTGCAATGCCTACATACCTTTACAACTCTATGTCTTACACATCTGAAAATTGAAGGCAAAAATCAGGCTTATAGTTGTAGAGATCGAATTAATGTGCCAATTAAAACACACAGTGTTTGATACATTTGGAATTTGGGCTGGTGAAATTCAGTAAAGAGAAATTAAAACATCTGAAAAAACAGAAATTGTTACAATTTCACAAAATTTTATCTAAACAAAATTCTGCTCCCTTTTTCACCTGTGCTATTAATGTTTCACAGTCAGATACTATGGTTAAGTACATGTCTAAAATATATCTGGTCTCCTCTATAGTACAACAACCTGCCAGGAAAACAAGATTCCAGAACAGAAAGAAAAGGGTTTGATACATACCATAGGCACTGCATACTGAAAAAGCATGTGATGGGTTTGTTCTGGATAGGGAATTTATTTGTATGGGTTGGGGACATAATGCATGAGACACAGCTCTCCTATTTATACCATAAATATCCTAACGGTGAGAGAATATGCTGCTGTGCAATTTGGAATTGCTCCTTCCCGTCTCAGTTTCAGGGATTGTTGTCAGACCAGCAGAAGGGTGGGACAGAAGAGGGGAAAGTTCATACCCAGACACGCCAGAGCCAACCTCCTCCTTGTGCTTCTGATGCACATAGGAATGTTACTTGGGGAGGAAGAGGAGCTTCTCTGCCTCCCATTGGCTGACTATTGGAGGACATAGGAGACTGATTCAATCTCATGCCCTCTACCTCCCATTCAAAGCCTTCTTGGGTGTCCAGGGACTACCTTGCCACATGTCGATGGGCAAACTTCACCCATCTAATGCCTGGTTATTCCCGCAGGAGAAAATGATCTTGGGGCCTGCACTGGAGTAAATTTGAGAATTAGGATTCAGAGAGACATGGGTGGCTTAGACCGTCATGGTTGAACATGAGATTGGTTTAGTCACAAATGCTCATGAGGTGAGTGTGGTGGGGAGCTCTCCAGCCAGCTCATGTGGACAGGGCTTGGAAGAATGCAAACTGTGAATTAGCAAGAATCCTTTTGGATGCGGGTGGGTCAGTGATCATGAATAGGGACATGTGTTACAAGACATCTGAGCTTTTAGGGACATCACACAGGGAGATCCGGTTCAAGGTGGCTAAGCCTTCAGAGATGATGGAATGCATGGATGATGTCAGATACAGGAATGGACATTTAGCTGGAAGACCTTAGGGATCGGGACCAGGGTTGCGTCAAAGCTAACTGACAGCACCATGAGTGGCTGGTGTCCAGTGCAGATAAATGCTGAAACACTCAGCTCCCAGAGGAAAATGAGATCCAGGCTTTGACTGGTAGACCTTTTATGGAGGTAAGGAGAATGGAGTCCTGAAGTCTTTGCAGTCAGAGGTCCCCCTTATGGGGGATGAGTGAGAGAGCTGAATCCTAGGGGTAGGCTGAAGAGGATCTACCCTGAGTTATTGATTATATGGTATGAGACCAGTAACCCCATGCTGGACCAATTAAATGCCTGATATGTGAGACATACTTAGCATGGGCATACAGCACCCACCCTCCATTGTTAAAACAACAAAATTGTGGTCTGCAACTTAAACATATCTCTGTTCATGTCATTCATTCACCTGCATGTTCTGATCAATCCCTGTTTGGCAGCACTGAGGTTGAACCAGTGATGCTAGTTATTCTTTGCCCTTTTTCTGATCCCTTCACCTTAAGGGATTTGTGCTCTTCAGCCACACCAGATAAAAAAGAGCCTGGAATTTCTTTTCCTTAATTCCTGGGATTCCAGGGAAGCAAAATGCTGGGCTGTGGAGAATAGAGAAAAGTTGGGCTTGGGGAGACATGGAGTCACTTCTCCTGCCAAACTCACCCTGAAATAATTTTAATTAATGTGTTCTGCAATTAGTTTTAAAGAATTCCCCTGCATTTTAAGTAGGTCCCAAAATGTACTGACTAAAACCTGATTCAGCCTGAGTCCTTCTTACTGGAGGGGCTGTTTTATTGTTTCTCACTGATGTCTCTGCAATGCTTAGTCATTAGTATGCAATTATTCCTACTGACAGAATTAAGGCTGCACACTGAAAGGTTCAAAGAAGATGCTGCCCTCTTACATTGGCCACTATCTGGAGTAGTATTTTGTGCCAGAATTTGTGGATGTTTATAAAATATGTCCTCTATTAAATCAGATGCAACTGATTGGAACGTAATGCTACTTAAGTATATTTAATTAAACAGTTTAATTAGTTAACAAATTTTGTATTGAAATGAACTGTGCTTAGTGAAAATTTGAAGTGCTATGGGATACAAGTGCTAAATATATTAGATGTACTGTACAGTGTATGTGCCAAAGCTAGAACACAGAAGTTTCACTTTACTATGAAAGTAGTCAACTAAACAAGATGCATTCATATTAATAGTAAAGGCATGTAACTTTACTCATTAGGACTAGTCATGAATGTAAGCATTTGTAGGGACCTATGTTATTGCAATTATTGCACTTGTGGAAATTTGCTTTAAGTGTAATGGGGGGGGGAAGTTCTCCAAGGAGCTTATTGGTATGAGTCTCACCTCTGTCTGGGGTTGATTTGGCCTTCATTTCAGTCAGTCCAATCTCCCCTTCATTGATTATAGAATCATACAATTGTAGGGCTAGACAGGACTTCCAGAGGTCTTCTAATCCACCTCCATCCCAGCAGTGAGGCAGGATTATGGAGAAGTTGTTCTTAGCATGGAAATTCATATTACATGAGGACCAATCCCGTCCCCACTGATGTCAATGATCAAACTCCCAATCATTTAAATGAAAACAGGATTTGAACTTAAACAATGTAATATTTTGTATTTCCTTGTTTGTTTTGGAGACAGAAAACTGCAGCAACCCTTAACACCAGAGAATTCAGGACAAACAACATGTAAGAGAAGTTAGTTGCTGCACATGAGCTAGTAAGTGAAGAGGTAAGAGATATATATTAAAGCACAACACGAGGTAATAAGCTAGAGTCCTCCTTGGAGGCGGTTCACCAAACAACACATCTTGATCACCATAATTTATATGCACTGAACAATTCGTATCAGTTTATACATTTACAAGGAAGTACTGTTTTTAGCTGTTCTTTACAAAGGCAATAAAGGCAATCCTGAGACAGAATTCTATTGCTTTTTAAAAACATATATATGATTACAATTAGTGGCCAGATTCTCAGCTTGTATAAATTGAGGTAACTCCTGAATTCAATTTCAACTCCTGATTTCCGCTAGCTGAGTATCTGGCTGCAAATTTATATAAATATTGTCTTGGAAGATGTTTAATTGACCTTCCTTTGCTATGTAAATGAGATCTATGAACAAGTACACAATTGACAACCTAAATAAATAATTAAAGATTGGCCAATCAAAATGAGTTGTGTCAGGTTTTAAATTCACAACTTATAATTAATATCTTGTTTACCGATTCATGCTAAAATAAACACTAATTATAGCACATATTTGCTTCATAAAGGCTTTGGTTTAGGTTGTTAAGGAATGCTTTGTGTAACCTGATTATTTTTATTTTTCAGATCAATTGCACAACTGCTTGGTCCCATAGAGACAGCAGAGCTGTGCCACACATGGTGGTTAAACAGCATATGAATTAAACTCCATATAAGCAAATTTCTTTGTAAGTAATTTATATTGTATGGTAAACTTGTATCCAACTAGAACGGCAAATTAAAACATTAATCACATCTGCAAAATTTAAGGTTTTGTGCATACAGAAAAAATATTAGGGAAATACATTTTCCTGTATTGCTGAAATAAATATTCTACATATGGAAACCAGTCTAATCCTTCTCATTATAGTGTGGATGAAGATGAACATTAAGCCCATATAACATTTCTTTCAGAATTAGTCGATAGCTCATTTTAGTAGGTAGCGCATATTTCCAAACCTGAAATGCCCACATTCAATCAGATTAGCAGTCTCTTTCCCCTTGCTACTGAAGCTTTTCATCACTGTTAAGTAACCACTGTGATTATTTCATATCACATACTGATGAGAAGGCAAAACAGTTACAAGCTTTCTTCCCGGCATTAAGCAGGTTGTAAGCTCTGGTAAACTAACTCGCTGTGAAATTATCAAGAGTTCCAGCATTCTTGACAGTTACTACCATAGGCAGCCTGCCACCCCTCCCCCTTAATACACCCCCCCATCAAAATCCAAACTGCCATCCCCAGTCTTAAACACATTTTTATCCATCTGCTTCAGAAAACAGCCCCCATGTGTTGACTTACTGCACTATATCAGTAGACTATGAGCTTACTTTAGATATAAGCTTTTAGTGACATTTCATAGTCTGTGGTTCCCTTACAAATTGTCTATATAGTCTCTCAAGTTCAAGCTAGCATATATTATAGTTTTCTGGAGCTATAACCAAATACATAACACTGAATGAAATACTTCAGCTAATACTACATTGTAGCCCTAACTTATGGTGGAAATTGACCTGGTCCATCCATGACTACAGAGGATCCCAAACACAAGCAAACCAGTTTCATGGTGTTCAGGACGAAAACAGGCAGGCAGGAGAGTGGCTATGCAGCACAGGCTGGTCACGCCACAAAACAATGGGTAGTGAGCCAAGACAGTGGTCTTGACCTATCGTAGGCCAATTCACTGACCAAAAACCGTGTATAGGGGGATGCTGCAGATGGCTGCAGTTTTATTATACTTATCCCCGCATAAGTATAGACAATCCTGCCCCCAGATTGCAAAGAGAATTCCATCTCCACATAGTTCCCATGTTGGTTCCCCCATGAAAAGCTCTATTAATTTGGACTTTGAAGAAGAGGCATCAATTCCAACCTCTGCATGTTTACTGATTTGCTACCGTTGCCTCTCTCTTCAATCAATGTTCATTTTCTTTCAGCATTTCACAAGGTACAGCTGTGTTTAGAGCCTTAGCATGCTGTGCTATGGCCAGTCCACAGAGCCAAGGACAATTAGGAAAATGGTATTACTAAATGCATTTCTTAAATAATATTTGGGGGCATTATTCAAGCTTCACATGTAAAATAGGCATTCATGACATCTTTCATCAATCATGTAAATGTTCTCATTTAAGCAAAGTAAAAATTGAAAAGCTGAAATTTTGCTTGGTCTAATCACTTAATAAAAAAGATAATTATAAGAGAAAAATTAATATTCAAATAATCAGAAAATATGCAATCATCACAATTATAACTGTATATAACCATATACACACATTCATGCATGATATGAGAAAGATTGGTATGCATGACTTTAGTCACTGAATATAACATTTAACATCCCCACACAAGCACTAAGGGCCAGATTTTAAAAGGTCTTCAGGTATCTAAAGCAGGGATCAGCAACCTTTGGCATGCAGCACGCCAGGGTAATCACCCTGACGTGCCGGGCTGGTTTGTTAACCTGCCGCGTACACGGGTTCGGCTGATTGCGACTCCCACTGGCTGCGGTTCACCGCTCCAGGCCGATGGGGGCTGTAGGAATGGCGCGGGCCAAGGGATGTGCTGGCCGCCGCTTCCCGCCATCCCCATTGGCCTGGAGCAGCGAACTGCGGCAAGTGGGAGCCGCGATTGACCGAACCTGCGGACGCGGCAGGTAAACAAACCGTCCCGGCCCGCCAGGGTGCTTACCCTGGTGAGCTGTGTGCCAAAGGTTGTTGATCCCTGATCTAAAGACACAGAGAGCTGCCCAGTGAGATTTTCAAATGCAGCTATGCACCTAGCTCCCATTTAAATAAATGAGGGTTAGGTGCATAGACACTTTTAAAAATCCATTAGGAATCTCTCTGCATCTTTAGGCCCTAAGACCCTAACACACAAAGACTTATTCACATGCCTCACTTTGTCCATACGAGTAGCCCACTGGACTTCAAGAGAACTACTCATATGAGCAAAGTTATCCGTGTCTGCAAGCCTTTGCAGGATCAGGGTCTAAATTTGTTTCTTTTGTTAGTTTGATGAAATAAAAAATGCAACGAATAATTCTTTTGTATTCTTAAGTGTAATAAATATAAAGTACAGAAGTAATTACTGTCCTCCTTTTACATTGAAAAGTCCAACCTCCCCCAACCTACACTCATTTTTTTTAAAGTCTAACAATTGCCTGTGCAGTAGACAGCTATTTCAAGGTAAGCTCAATTCTTCTGTGGAAAAATTGGAAAGAGTCCAGCGGAGGGCAACAAAAATGATTAGGGGTCTGGAGCACATGGACTTACGAGGAGAGGCTGAGGGAACTGGGATTGTTTAGTCTCCAGAAGAGAAGAATGAGGGGGGATTTCAACTACCTGATGGGGGGTTCCAAAGAGGATGGAGCTCAGCTGTTCTCAGTGGTGGCAGATGACAGAACAAGGAGCAATGGTCTCAAGTTGCAGTGGGGGAGGTCTAGGTTGGATATTAGGAAAAACTTTTTCACTAGGAGGGTGGTGAAGCACTGGTATGCGTTACCTAGGGAGGTGGTGGAGTCTCCTTCTTTGGAGGTTTTTAAAGCCCGGCTTGACAAAGCCGTGGCTGGGATGATTTAGTTGGGAATTGGTCCTGCTTTGAGCAGGGGGTTGGACTAGATGACCTCCTGAGATCCCTTCCAACCCTGATATTCTATGATTCTATGATTCTCATTCTATAATTGATTGATTAATCAGTCTTATTCAGCATGGTATCATCATTTTATTCTAAGAATCTTCACAATATTGAAGTATTTTATATCTATTTATTAATGATGTTAGTTTACCTAAAGTGATCGTATGAAATTATGGCAGAGTTAAAGCCACCTATGGCCCTGTATTAGAAAAGTACTTAGGTGCTTAGTATTAAGCATGTGGCTAGTCCCATCAAGTTTCAAGGACTGTTTAAGGACCACTGCTCAATACCGTCTTAAGTACTCTGTGGGAGTGGGGCCTAAGTCCAGTTATGCCACTGGGTTTTGTGGCTTTAAATTCCAACAGCAGGTTTGCTTGTAACTGATGGCGGTCTTAACCTCAAAGCAAAGTGAACTGGTACTAGGAGCAATCCAAAGGGCAAAGGTAAAACTTTCTGCGGTGCTCCCAGCAAATGTCTGTTAAAATGAAATCTCTTAAAATGGGTAAATATCAAACATTTTATGGCCTCACTCCTGCAATCCAATCTGTCTGGATGGGACTCCTGCACCCCATTGATTTTATATTCTATACCTTTACTGTGAGGATCTATTTGTTTTTTTTGTTTCCCCTTAATTCTGAGAAATGTTCAGATATTTGCATATTTTCCACAGTAAGGGCAAGGAGAGAGGGGTTTAGCAACAGAAAGATTTTAAAAATTAATTTCAAAATCTTAGGCCCTCGTCCCACAGACACTTATGCATGTTAGCGCTTTTACATATGAGAATGGTTCCATTTTGTTCACTGGAACTACTCATGGGCATAAGGCTACTTGGGTGAATAAATCTTTGTGGGACTGGAGCCTGAGCTAGTATATTCTGAAAGAGAGATGGAATTATCTTTCTAACTTGCCATTTCTTTGAAGAAATGATTAATGTGAGACAATTTAAAAAGCCATATGTATTGTCTGCTTAAAGGGCCTGATCCTGGAACACTTGTTCATGAGTAGTCCCATTCTACGTATCCATCTAGAGTATTTCATCATTGTATCTGATTGTGTCTTCCATGGGACAACTTGTATGTTTGGATTATAGGATTTGACCCTTCTGGGCCCAACTGCTATGCTTGTGCATATGCTTAATTTTACTGATGTGGTTAGTCTCATTCACAGTTAGATCTACTCACAGCAGTGAAAGTTTGCCCATGTGTAAATGTTTGCAGTATCAGGGCCTTAGCAAACTCCCCTCTCTTCCCTTGTCCAAAATTATTTTAAAAGAAGGAACTTGCGATTCATTTCTTCTCCCCACAATTTGAGCCCTGGACTTCTGGTGCTAGGTATTTTAAATAACAGCAATGTACAATTTGAGTATCCAAACCTTGCTGAAGGGTTATCAGTTAGTACATTTACTTTATCCCCCTGTGCTTGTTTGTTGTAAGAGTTTTAATTATTAGATTTAGGTTTAAATATTATGGATTTAGTTATGGCAGTTGCTGTTTAAGGATTGGCTCTTTAAGGGGCTTGGGGGATTGTGTATTTAACCTTAACCTTAGCCTTTTTGAAAATTCACAGATTCATAGATTCCAAGGCCAATAGGGACCATTGTGAACATTTTGGCTTTGTCTACACTACCACTTATGTCAGTATAACTTATGTCACTCGGGGGTGTGAATAAACACCCCCCGAGCAACATAAATTACACCAACATAAGTGGTAGTGTGCACAGGGCTATGTCGGCAGAACAGCTTCTCCCACTGACATACCGTATATATTCGTTCATAAACTGAATATTTTTGGTAAAAAAGTGATGCATCAAAGAGAGGGGGTCAGCTTATAAATGAGTCTACACCAAAATTTGATGATTTTAAACTCTATGGAATCATTGAATTGAATAATTAATATATTGTTGTTTTGTTTACCTGGAGCGTCTGCAGGCATGGAGTCCCTCAGCTCCCTGTGGCCGCGGTTCGCCGTTTCCAGCCAATGGGAGCTGTGGGAAGTGGTGCACCACTTCCTGCAGCTCCCATTGGCGGGGAACAGAAAACCACAGACACTGGGAGCTGAGGGGCTCCACGCCTGTGAACACTCCAGGTAATAAAAATGTCCAGGCCGGCTAGTGGCTTACCATAACTGGCCAGGAGCCAAAGTTTGCCAATCCCTGAAATATAGGGTCAGTTTATGAAAGGGTCATACAGTTTTTGCTATTTTTACCTAATCATCTTGGGGGGCTGGCTTATAAACGAACTAATAAGCTAATGAATGAGTATATATGGTAGCTACCGCCGCTCGTTGGGGGTGGATTAATTATGTGGACGGGAGAGCTCTCTCCCGTCAGCTTAGAGCGGCTATAGCCCTAGTCTGACCTCCTGTATGACACAGGCCACAGAACTTCCCAAATATAATTCCTAGAGCATACCTTTTTAAAAACCCATTTTGATTTTAAAATTGCCAGTTATGGAGAATACCCCACGTCCCTCAGTAAATTGTTCCAATGGTTAATCCCCCTCACCATTAATGTACTGAGTTTTATTACAACACTACACCACTGACTGCACTGAACATTGTTATCACCGTACAATGATAACAGACATGTCCAACTTCCTACTTGCATACATAATCATTTGTTATGAATGTCTTTATACAGAGTGCATATCTAGAACTTGCAGTCCAATGCAAACGAAATAAATAATGAAATGAATGAGGATGAGCACGAACAAAATAAAGACCAGAGCTTCAAGTATAAGACCGGGCGACAAAAGCAATATTAAATGTAAACTAGAGTATTCCATGAAATCCAAGTTCCTTTAATTTCTGAAGCCATGTAAAGGCCACCCAAACCAGTAACACATTCAGCATTGAAAGATGGCTGGGATGCCAAAGTAGGGTGTGAAATGGATTTCCATGTAGTTATGATGTGGAGTGGTATGCTGCCAGGTATAATAATAGTTCAGAACCGAGTGTGCGAATGAAGAAATTAAATCACATGCCTTTTTCTGGTCTCTTCCTTAAGAAGGGTACATTTTGTGCTGACAGCGCACAGCTGATAAAATAACAGGCTTTTTTTTTTTTTTTAAACCTTGCTCATTTAGATAGTCTCAGAACCCCTGCTGCTACCGCTGACATTTCTCCTAATATGCAAATATTGTTAGTTGCTTTCTATGATGCATTCACATATGCCCAATACCATTATTAGTTTATGATCAGCTAACAGCATACCACTTTGCTGGCTTTGTCATGCCATTTTCATGAAAAGACTTTAAAAATAATAAAAACACTGAGGTTTGAGAAGAAAATTGCCACTGCCTCAGATCTTAAAGGAGAGTTAATCCTTTTGTATGGAGTAGGGGTTATATGAAGATCCATTATATAAACATAAAAATTAGAGGTGAAAAAAAAAATCAGTAAGCTGAGTGAACTTAAATTCTTAGGGTAAAATGGCATTATTGGTAAACTAAATACAGAACTTTTGAAATGCAATGCAGATGCAGTAGGCATGAATACTATCTTATTTAAATGTCTGTATTAAGCACAACCACTCTCTGCTAAAAATGGGGAAAAAACAAACAAGTCATATTCATCAAAGTAATTGTGTAGGTACTTTCAGTACCAAAATGCCTAGAATGAAAGATTGAACTGCTAACGGCAGCAGTGACAGCCATGAATCATGGTAGGCTACTTCGGGGCCTTTACCACCATAAAACAAAAGATGTAGATGAAAAATGCTGCAATTAAGTGATTTGATTTCTGCCCCCTTTTTCCTACTGCATTCGTGCATGGCTGCACAGCAAAGATTGATGGGAAAAATTACTCTACGTGATCTCTGACAGAGCCTTGGAACAATTCTATAAGGGGAAAACATACAAATCAAACCAGCTTTCTTGTATTCAAACAAAATAATACATATAAAGCAAATACTTTAGCCTATATCCAAAGCAACAAAATTTGCATGCACACATAAATTGTTGAGAAATGCTCTGCTATCAAAACCAAACTCATGGATTTTCCAGCTAGTTGGGTAATACTGATATTTGTTTAAATAAATATTCCATCGGTACTGCTGAGTGGCATCCTAAAAATGTTTGTGCAATAGGAAGAACAAATTGCAGATACAAATTTCCAGAGGTAAAATGTTCTTATCTTTTATATCAATACATTATTAATAAAAATACACACAAAAATAAGATGATAATAAAATCTTTCTGTGCATTAGACTCTACTATCATTACCATCATTTAAATGGATGTTTTCAATAGGTGTTTATATGTGAGTTCAGGACAAGAGTATAAAGACTGAGGTAACTTGTATACAAGGGAATGTTGTAATATGACTGGCATATACTTTAAAAATATACTAAAAGTGCAAAAAGCACTGGTTAAAATAAACAAGCACTGTTAATGCAAATAGGAGGTGACTGGCTCTACCATAGTCTGTTCTTCTGATATTATGTGAGATTTATTTCCTGCTGAGAGAGGAAAGACCTCACAGACTCAGCCCACTGTAAAAAATGTGCAGTTGATTTTACTTGAATATGCACAATGGAATCAACCCACTGAAAAAAATGTGTGGATGATTTGACTCCATTATGCATAGGGAATCTGTATCTGAACAGACACACGAGAGCATTGGTAATTAAAGTGAAATCATTTTGTAAAAATCCTAGTATTGCATTGTATTTAAATCCTCACGTGTTCCCCTTACCAGTGTCGGATGCTGTTTTTCATTTTGATCTGTATTTTTTCAATATCATGAACATTTCTTCCTTCCCGTAGATTCTGTTTATCCATGCTGCATAAGATCATATATTTTGTTTCTACACCCAGCTGACTTATTCAACTTCTGATTTTTTTTCTTATTCTGATAAGTACATACAAGCCTCATGAGGTAGAGACTTCATCTACATAAGCCTCTCCACCCTCAGCAGCTTTCAGCCTGATTTATGGGGGCCTACAAACCATCCTCCATGACTAGAGAAGCAACTTTTTCATTTTCAAAGTTAATCCAGTTCTTGAATGAATTAAATGCTGTAGAGGATCCTGACAGCTACACTGTGCTTTTATCCAGCTAGCTGGCATCCCTTCATACTTTTTTCCCTGTAAAATGAATGTTAAAAGCCCTGCTTCCTGATTGCCTAACACTGATCCCTTATAAAATCTAGGATACCCCTTCTTTTTTCAATGTTTTACAGTATCATTAACTGTCAAAGGCTGGCAGGATTTCTCTGTTGACATATTTTCTTAGAGGGAGACAGAAGAACCCTGAAAAAAGCCACCCGCTGATTCATGGCGATTAACCCAAACAGATGTGGCTCTCAGTCCCAGTTTTCTCTGAGAGATGGAGTAGGAAGGTCTCAGCACAGAAACCCTAAGAACAGACAAGCTTACAAAGGAATTCTATGTTTGTTGTTATTATTTGAACTACTAATGAAACTATTGCACCAGGAAACTTTTGGATTGTAAACTCCTTGGTCTGGAACTGAAATTTGTTATAGGTTTGTCTCAATACTTGGCTGGGTATTAAGGCCTGATGGCATTATCATTGTTAATAAATAAATAAATTACTTAATAATAATAATAATAATTAATAGTCAATCAAGAAGGACTTAAATTTGCATTAAATACAGTATACATAGTAGGGTGGAAACATGGGGGTATTATAATTTTCAAAGTACTTGTTAGTGAAAGAAGATTTGGGGATTTTGGGTTGGCTTTTTTTAAACACAAACCTTCCAGATACAGTCCATCCTGAAGGTTTCCACAACTCACAGGTCATTTCTGGGTTGCTTTTTAGTCCCTGGAAGTTTACCCAGATTGCGGGGCATCCAGCAACATTCTTCAGAAGGTGATCTGTACAGGATGGAATTGTACTGTACTAGCAATCAATGCCTCTTAACTTATTTAAATCAAGTGCAGAGAGGCAGCTAGTAGCACCAATGGTGGTGTGTCTGTCCCACAGAAAGTTGAGTAAAGAGGCGAATTGAAGATGAGAATGTGTTTTCTTTGTGAATATTTCATAAAACATAAATGTTGAATTTGACTCAGTATTTTCATGTAAGCATGCTCAAGTCAACTCACACATTATGAATTGTCTAGCTGTGATGTATTATTTTGGAGATTGGGAGTAAGAGTTTCCACATGAGATGTGACTTGGGAGACATTAATCAGGATAAAATGTTTTGGGTGCCAAAGACATTGTGTGGCTTCAGAACCATAAATGTAAATTGTTCTGTGTTTGGTCAGCATCTAGCACAACGGGGTCCTGGCCCATGATGGGGGCTACTAAGTGCTACACTATTACAAATAATGTTAATTAATTAATGACCAAACTGATACCACCTGGAGCTGGTAGCTTACAGAACATCAGTTGGTAGTTTTGCAAGCCAATTGCTAGTGAGTACGTGACTGAATCAAAAACCCCCACCATTACAGTTGCAAATATTATTGACAGTCTCAATAATGACTCCAAAGATTGAATGAGTATGGAGACTAGATTACCTTTTACCTCAAAGATGCTAAGGCAGTGTAGAGAAGCCAGCGCTATTGTCCCCTGTATTGTTCATATTCTTTGGGGAATAAAGGCTTTATTTTCCAGATGTCAAAGAAATACTTTGACATACTACATACTCTACAACATTCAATCAAAATAGAAAACAGAAATTGATAATTAATTACAAAGCATTTATTTACCACTTGTCATTTTTTCCTCCATAACATTGCCAAGGTCTGTCCTTTTCATTCTACCCTCACTGCTAACACCCTTGTCCTCATCCACATTGTCTCCCATCCTGATTATTGCAACCTCTTACTCTTTGGCCTCCTGACAACTGCCAGCTCTATTCAAAATGTTGCTACAACTTCAGGACCACTCAAAATGTTGCTGCTAAAATAATCTGCCTGGTCCATCATTAATCTGACCATGGCATCATCTTCCCTTTTGAATTCCTTCATTATCTTCACTTTCTCCACCACAACAAATTCAAGCTTCTTTATAACTCTGACCCTCCCTATTTAACTGCTCTTGGATTTTATTGTGTCATCCTCCCATCCCCCTGCCAGTCATGCTCTTGTGGATTGCCCATTTATCCATTGAGCAATAGATCATATGTAGGAAGATAATTAATACCTGGTTACATGGGGCTCACTGATTCTGCCACTCTTACATTAAGTAGTTCTTTTTCTTTTGAGAATAGACCCATTGAGTTCTGACTGATACATACTGATTAATCAAGGAGTAGTAAATGTTTGGCAGTGCCTTCACTGCACAGCAAAATGGGAGACCCATTTCATTGCATAACATTTGGAATCCTTCTCTGAGTGACCTTCACTCTTCAGATTACATTTATGCAACATATTACCACATGGTTTGGCTTTAATCTCTGGGTATGCATTGATGTACATTATCTTTCTAAAATATAATAAAAAACAGACTTACTCATTGAGGTCCAATTCCCTTAAAGAGATTTTCATGGGCATATGGATCTACTCACACAGCTCCTTTATCAGGACTGAGGTCTAAGATTTTGAATGCTTTCATCAACCAGGAGGTTAAACTTTCATCTTGAAGCCTTTTTGTCACATGTACACTTCAGCTTTTTGGGCTCTGTTTCTTTGGATAGAAATAAAGTAATAGAGGCCTACACACACAATAGATATATCTCTGTTGATTTATTGTAGATCTGATGGAAAACTACGGGTTCACAAGTGGGTTTGCTATGTTCACCAAGGCTGATATAAAAGTGAGATCTTTGGATAAGGAGTTAATCCCAGTTTAATGTATCACATTAGAAATGGCAATTCTAGCTACATTTTCTAGTCTATGATACTGCAGCAGAGCTGGAAGCAAATGTTAAACAGCACTTCAGGAAGGCAGATAAACTATTAAATAAATACCCTGTAACTATTTAAATAACCAATGCCTTACTACTTTACATTGTAATTTATCTGTAGTTACAGGAGAATGGTGCTACAATAATTACACTGCTTTTAAAAGAACCACCCAGATACTATAGTGATAGGTGCCATAGAAATCGCTATATGACTTTTTTTTAAATGAAACCCACCACCAACTTTTACAGGTTTGACTTTTATTTTCTGGTACCACTTAATTACAAACCAATGGTAGAGATTTTTTTTTTATTATTTATTCTTTCTTTTGTTGTTGATTGCTCCATGTTTACATATGCATAAATTCTCTATATTTTCCTTACACGGCACTCTCATCTTGTCAATGATCTAGACATAGCACACCCTATAGAGAGTTGCCACTACAGAACAAAAGTAAAACCCAACATATCGTGTATGGTACAGACAATATTCACTGACTCCGCAGAAATCAACATTTTGCCCTGTGTGTATTATGGGGAGGAGAGAAGGAGTCGGAGTTTATCCTTTGTGTTTGATAAATGAAGACCTGGTAAATTCACTGCAGGAGCAGAACTATACTTAGAACTATATGGATTCCACTATGCAGGTAGTTCAGCAAGCTACCTAGCATGTTGAACCACCGAGATGGGTAAAAACACCCTCTGCATCTTAGAATTAAAAAGCCATTTAACTATGTAAGAAAAAAAAAGTCCCAAATCAATGTACCAAAAATATGCTGTTACTCTCTCCTCTAGTCAGCCTAATTCAAAACACAGATAGCAGAGACAGCAATGGTCCTGTGTTTACACCACACGACACTATAGAGAGATGATCACTTAGCTTTTGTTTTGGTTCCAATTCATTTTTTCAAGAAGTGTAATTAAAAACTGCATTAATGCCACCAATTATGGCCTCCAAGGGACCAGAAACCCCATGTTACTATGTGATGGAACACAACTGAGCTGCAAACATCCATTTACCATTATAATACTCATTAATCCTGCCAAATACAACTCATTATGAGACTTCAAGGAAATCATCTCATAGGCAAACACAGCACAGAATCTATCTGTCACTGCATTCCTCACAGCACAAGTTGCAGGGGTGGAAATTGTTCAATGTAACTAATTTATGAAGCTGCAAACTATACATTCATTTCTGACACAAACCAGGAGCTGTCTGCAAATGTACAAGGACTACTTTACAATTGGAACAGCCCCGTAATTGTAACTCTTTCAAAAACAAGCACTTTCAATGAAAGATAAGGAAAGGAGTTCTAATAAAATAAGAACTGACCTGAATTTTTGCCCAAATCTCAAACCAACTGAAACACACTTTTTATAAGGTTAATATAAATTAGTAAACTTTTTTCCTTTGATTTTAATTTTTGCTTATGATCCTGGCCAAGACCTGAAAAAGAAGCACTATAACATCAAAAGAGGAAGCACCCTAAAACAAGCTGTTCTTAGGGTATGTCCAGCTCAAATAGAAGCAAGCCAAGTAGAAAAATACTGTATTCATGAGATTTCGAACCCATTTTTGCTTATTCTAGAGACCGATCATTTGGATAACCATTCAAATCAATCCTCCAAACTTTTTGAGCCTCCTGCTGGTCAGAAATATTTTAGTGGACTGTTGTCGGTGTGGTATGCATACCTGTGTCAGGCTGCAAAACACACACCTATATGGTACTGAAACAGAACCTTGTCATCAATGTATTTTCTAACTTTTTCATATTCTCAAAATCTCAATTCTATAGGTGGTTTCTTTTTTTAAACAGATTTAAAGGCCAAAAGGGGCTATTAGTTTGACTTCTATTTTGATAGATTAGTTGCCATAAGTAGCCTAAATCTTATTCAACTACATTTCAGTTATTAAAATAACACACTCTAGGTAGTGAGTACATGGCTACAGCCTAATGACACATGAAAGCACCATTCAACTGATAGAACAGACATATCTGGGAGAACCCCTGTGATTTTCCACAATTTCAAGGTATTGATAGCTGAATTATTATTGTAAAGTTTGGTATACTGTAGAGGAGCTCAGCAAGCAGTGTGCAATTCAGGTACTCCATGTCTGAAAGAAACCTCAGAATACGCCACCGCCAGGTCAGTAGTAATTATAGCTAAGAACTGAGTTGTTCAGATCATTGCTAAAAAGCCCCCACTGACATTCACTGGCCTTCCATTCCTCCTACACCCACCCCTTCAAAACAGCATTTTCATGAAGTGGGATTGATATCAGCTAAGCCTGAGCTCTCTTTCTTTCTAGCTGCAGGATCAGTACAGACCAAATGGGTTCCTATGAATAAGAGCACGGTAATACAAAAAGAAAAGAAGCCCAATCAGAACAACGATGAAGGAAAACTCTTTCAACACCTCTCAGACCAACCTAAAATCTGGCATTTTTGAATCAATAAGAAAGAGGCTTTTTCTGTTATGGTGACAGATGAAAAAAATTCTGTATGTTGCCAGCAAATAAGAGAAAAACAATCAAGGAATTAAGGAATGAAGAGTAAGGGAGGAGATTCCAATCAAATACAAAGTTATCTTATGTCACCAGCCTCCACTGACAATTCTTCACTCATATATTTCTTAATATTATTTGAAAATGTAAAATACTATGCTCTGAAAATTGCAAGATGCTTCATTCAGGAAATAAAATGTTTGTCATTGAGCGATGGTGCATATACTCATTTTTCTCTTCTGAGTCATCTGCTCTGTAACTTAAGAAAATAAAACGAATAAATCACCCCTCAAAGACATGTATTCTCTATTTCTACACTTTGTGGCTATGTTAGACATTTATTCTGAATGTTCATTTTTTTGATAGGCGAAGGAAATAAGAGGCCTGTCCCAAACTATTTGAGGATTGACCCAAGCCCAAGGGAGGAAGAGCAGGACTTCTTATTAAGAGAACCCAGCTTCTGTGTGAAGAGATTCCCTTGGAAGAACTGGTAAAAATAAGGAAAGAGGTAGAGGCCTAACTGGAGCCTCTTCTCCCAACCCAGGATACAAGCTGGGGCATGTAAACCTGTGGGAACACTAGGCCAAAACATGCCGTGGTGTGGTTTGCAAATCTAGACTGGATGTCTATCTAAAAAAATATGCTATAGCTTAACCACAAGCTATTGGGCCTGAGGCAGGAATCATGTGAAATTCTATTACCTATGTTAAACAGGAGGTCAGATTAGATGATCACACCCTTCTGGTTTTAAAAATCTATGAATGAGCAGGATCTCCCAGGTATGGGGTTAGCCCCCGTGAATAGACACTCCCCTAGTAACAGTGACCTTCACAACCCCTAGATGCCTATAATATCAGCAAAGTCTTCCTGTGTTGCTGGACAAGTCACTTAATGTCTCTGTGCCTTAGTTCCTAATCTCTAAAATGGGGGTAGTAGTACTGCTTTAGTGGTGTGATGAGGATAAATATACCATACAGTCAATTACCTTCTACTTTTAATTATAAAACTGTTGGGCCCAAAAGTTATAAAAGCCTATTTGATAGGTCCCTGGTGCCTCAGACTGAAAATCATGCCCTAATAAATTGCCACATTCCCAAAATGCATGCTAATTGAACTCCAAGTCTCCAGGGTCCAGAGGAGAGGAAGCAAGAATTTTGGGGCTCTGAAACCTTATCTGACTAAGGTAGGCAGGTTTGTATTTTTACTGATACAGGGGATATGGGGCATTTTTTGAAAAAAGAAGTTACTGAAGCATAAATTCAAGGAAGAGAGAGCTGCAGAAAGACAGGATCCTATTGGGAAGTGCTCACATGGAAGGAGAATATGTTGTAAGCCTTAAGGGACTAGGTGGTTGAATGAGGAAGTTCTCAGAATTATTATGATCATTTATTATTAGTATTACGATAATGGCTAGAGGCACCAGCAAAGGATAATTATCCCAGGAAATACTCTGTCCCACTGGTATAAGATGGAGGCACAGTAATGCGACCCTTTTCCTGGACTACCAGAACTGGCTTCACGCTGTGCGATCTGAGCCATTGAGTCTTTCTCAATGACTTCCTTCATCCCGGTAGCTAGGTGCAGCTGCTGCCCTGTATCTTCAATGCCTATGTTAGCCATCATTTTCAGGGTTCACGCTGGATCTGTCCACCTCGCATAATGCCCAAGGCAATATTTCGGACAAGCCTTCATCACTGATGACATAGCTCCAACAAGCAATCCCCTACTTCAGATGTTACACCTCTTCCACCACGATGAGGTATGGGTCGGAATAAAATTCCACCAACTGAGGGGTGGAGCTGGCCCAGTGGCAGACCCCCTATTACATGGGCTCATCAAGTCTGTTCTGATGTTGGACTCTCAGGCTGTCAAGTCTTTGCGGTTGCGCAGGAACAGACCAAATGGCGAACGATCGCTACAGCCAACTGTCTGGCTAAGCATTGAAGAAGAAGATGGGGAGGGGAAAGAGACCTTAAAAAGCCTGGGTTGAATTCTGATAAGTATTTTAAAATTTATCTCCTTGTTCAAACTGAAGAGGTTCTTCCATTTCTATGGTGTGTGTGTGTGTGTGTGTGTGTGTGTGTGTTTATATATATATATATATAGAGTAAATGCATTATATATATATATATATATATATATATATATATATATATATATATATATATATAATGCATTTACTCTATATACAGTTTCAAATTGTTTAAAAGTTGCTAAGATTGGAACTGTGATAAATGAAGGTGGGGATAGCTCCGTTTTATGGACACCCAGCCAGCCAGTTAGCTATAGAATCCCTTTTAGTAGTTGTTCTCTATTTACTTTACCTGTAAAGGGTTAAAAAAGCCCATAGGTAAAAGGAAGGGAGTGGGCACTTGACCAAAAGAGCCAATGGGAGGGCTAGAACTTTTTAAAATTGGGGGAAAACTTTCCCTTTGTCTGTCTGTCTGTTGTTCTCCGGAGAGAGGGGACAGAGCAGAGACAGGGCTGGAACTATGCTGTAAGAGCTTTAAACCAGGTATGAAATATCATCAAATCATACCTAGGAATTACTTATCTGAAATCCCAGATATGTAAGTAGATCAGGGAATGTCTAGGAAGATGTAATTAGTGTTATCTCTTTTATTTCTTATTGGCTTGTGGACTCCTCTGTGCTAATCCCCATCTGCTTTTGTTTTGCTTGCAACCACTAAGCTGGACCTCAAGAAAACCATTCTTGATGCTTAATTATTATATTTGCTCTTTTTAAATCTAGCAATAGCCCAAGTTCCAGATGTATTTTCTTTCTTTTTGTTTTTAATAACATTTACCTTTTTTAAGAACAGGATTGGGTTTTTTGTGTCCTAAGAGGTTTGTGCATATGTTGTTTAATTAGCTAGTGGCAACAGCTGATTTCCTTTGTTTTTCTTTCTCAGCTCTTCCCTGGAGGGAGGGTGAAAGGGGTTGAGGGTACCCCGCAGGAAGGAATTCCCAACTGCGCCCTTCTGGGTTCTCTAAAAAGCAGGGGGAGAGGGGTTGTACTTGGGTGGTGGCAGCATCTGCTCATCCAAGGTCAGAGAAAAGCTGTAACCTCGGGAGTTAAATACTAGCCTGGAGTGGCCAGTATTTTTTTTTAATCCTTGTGGGCCCCCACCTTCTGCACTCAAAGTGCCAGAGTGGAGAATCAGCCTTGACAGGAACAAAAAATAAAAAATTAAAAAAGGAATAATACAACAAATATATTTATACAATTAAATTAGTACCTCAAGGAGTCAAAAATATCCTTGGCCTCTGAAGTTTGGATTAGTGAAATCCAGATTCTAGAATCTTTAGGGATAATATAGCACCTCCTGCCTATAAAACATCTCTTTGAGGTTAACTTTACAAGTCATGGCAGAGAAAAGAGGGTGTTACAGGGAGATTCATGAAATTCAGTGCATTTGGTTACTTTGAGATTAAAGTTAACTTCTAAGTGTACATTGTTCCATCTCAATGTGAGAGGCTGGTAAATAGAACAATGGACTCTGTTTCAGATTGGACATAATCTAGATTTATGACAATAACAGTATATTTAACCTTCAGGTCCAAGTCCACTTACATGTCAATTCCTAGCCAACATTTCAATAAAAATAAGAATAATTCTGCCATATGCTATGATGTTCTACCCACTTGTGCTATTAATCCATTTGACACTTGTTCTGTATATAGGGCTTGTTTAGACTTTTGGAATATAAAAAGCCTGGGGCGAGGATTCTCATTTGTTCAACACATCTATCTATTGTTCAATACTATG